>NC_068999.1:1563880-1566949 GCF_001194135.2 Octopus bimaculoides
CACACACACTACGCACACACACACACGCACACACACATAACGCACAAACATATGTCTATATAATTGTGTGTATGTTTGTATGTGTGTGTATCTATATATATGCAGTACATTATACGTGCACATGCACATACACATATATAACGCTCCTCATATATATATATATATATATATATATATATATATATATATATATATATATATATTATATATATATAGGCACGCACATACACACACATACACACACACACACACACACACACAAGCAAGCATGTATACATACATATACGTGTCAGTGAGTGTGTGTATGAGCGTATGCATTCCGTGTGTTGATGTTTGCTTCTGTTCTCCAAATATCAGAGAGGCCGTCGGCTATTTACAACTGATATACGTGTATCTACGGAATTGAAGAATTACAATATTTCTCTTCCTATTAGTTACTGCTGAGAGCCAAGGAAATTCTTGTTACTATATTAGAAAAAGTCAGCAATTTTGGAAAGTTGACCTCAGGGTAACATACGATATAAATACCTCGGAAATTTAACTAGTGTCTGATGTAACAATGGCATAAGGTCTCTTACAATCTCCCAATCTCACACTCTTTCTCTCTCTCTCTCACGATCTCTGTCTGTCGCTTCGTCCCTCTCTCTCTCTCTTTCTCTCTCTCTCTCTCTCTCTCTCTCTCTCGCACTCACTGTCTTGCCGTCTTTATATCCTGATAATCACTAGCAATCTAGAATGTTTCGTGAATGTTCGAAAAGGTAAATTGGATGAGAGCAATGAACACTTTATGTAACAAAGCATTTTGATATTTCGAGCAGAATTCAAAATTAATTGTTCAGAGGTGAGGCAGAAATTTAAGATAAAAATTTGGCATTTGGCCTCTATGCCAAATCTTACATTCATGTATATGTATTTGTGTGTGGCGGATTTGGAATTGCTAATCGTGTTCTGCATTATATAATACATTTCAGCACAGTGTATTATATGAATGGATTGCATAATCTTATAACAACAGTCACGGTTTTTAAGCTGCTCGTGTGTTTGTGTTGCACCGTAATAGTTTCTCAAATGATGTTTAGCCAACATCGATTGGTTCCCTGAAACAACTGTTGCCATGTTTTACGAATATATATATACACTGATGCACACACACATGCACACATACATACACAAACACATACACATACTACACACGCACATTCTGAGAACATATCCACACATACCGCTACACAGATTTACACACCGAAACCTCTCGTTACACGCGTTTGCTTAATTTACTAGCATCCACATCATATACATCCACGAATAAAAATACACACGACAGACACACCACACGCACTCATATCTTAAAAACGTCACGAATATATACATACATGTGGGTGTGTAGTATTAATTAGTAGTAAGAGGTGGATTTCGTATTAGACTTTTATTAGGTAAGTTTTGTTCTAAATAACTCTTACTCGAATTTTGTAGTTTGTTTATTGATAGGTGGGTTATTCCGTGATCTAAATTCACATTGAACCGTTTCATGTAGTACCGAACCATTTTGTTGTTTATCTTCTTTGTCGAAGAAGTAAGCTTCCCGTCGCATTCTACGAATAAATTGGTTAGTCTTCTCAAGAAGTGATCTCATATATTCCTTTCTTCCTGGTATAAGCGTATCTTTGAGTGAGACGTTTCTACTCAACATTTAAACACACCAATCGAATTTGTCAAAATTATTTAATATCATATATATATATATATATGTGTGTGTGTGTGTATGTGTGTTTGTATGTTTGTATGTATGTATATATGTATCTATACACATACACATACACATACACACGCACATACACACACTTCCCTGCATTTGGTAACCATTCACAATCACAGATAAACGCCTGCTTTTATGAACCCTGCAGCAATGCCGAGCAAATTTGCTACCACCCACACAAACACACACACAGAAAGCACTATATAAGCTCATACACACAAATTAACTATATCAACACACATTCACTTACAGCATTCAACTAAGACAAGCATTCAGACGCACACACACATATATACACAATATTGATAAAGACCATACAAGAAATTTAAACACATTTAACATGTCAAGTTCACGCATTCACAAATCACAGAGATATACTCGCATATCGCCTCGCACATACACAGAAACTTATACGCACAAATCATACAACTACATACACTCACATGTTTATTCACAATCCAAGAAATACTTCAATCGCACACGCGCTCGCGTATACACACACACACACACACACACACACACACACACACACACACACACACACACACACACACACACACACACAGTACATAAAACACTCCATAAGCGCATACAGAATTTCTTTACACGCAATACTCGCAGATACACACGCACGACATTCTATTCTAAGTTTTATCCTCGTATTCCACCACCACACACTACCTCTCCACATATACTCACCCTTCAGCGATTCTCTCCATTCGCTGCGCCCTTCACATTCAAAATCGCATTAAAAGAATTTGATTTTCTCTGGTGTCTTTAGGGTAGTTGGAAGCCATAGTAACAAGTGCTATTGACGTGGACTACAGCAGATTCTAAACTTCGTCTCTGACCACAGTAAAGTAGAAAAATCTCAAACGTGCGCATTCATGATAATACTCATTAGATATTCACAACAACGGCAATTTACACAGCACACGCGTGCACATGCGCACACTCACTCATTCAAACATACATAGCCATACACACAAATACATACACGCACACACACTAAATGATCAAATTGAAATTGCTAATGCAAACACGCACATACACAAAGCAACATAATTGTATACGCCGGCTTAATATAAGCTAACACATACACACATGCACACATATATATATATACATATATATATATGTACAACCCATATGTAAACATATATATATACTTACAAACATATATGTGTATATACATATACATATCCATATACACACACACATACATATATATATAATTTTTTTATTTCTCTCTATATATATGTATATGTATATATATATGTATATATATATATATATATATATGTATATATATA
>NC_068999.1:1567275-1569644 GCF_001194135.2 Octopus bimaculoides
AGAGAGAGAGAGAGAGAGAGAGAGAGAGAGAGAGAGAGAGAGGCAAGCGATCAAACCATAATGTTCTCAGCTGCAATAATTAATATAACAGATATAAGCAACACACTATTAAATTTCTGCAAATAGCTCCATTGTATTGATAGTGTTCGCTTGTGAACACATAACATATATCAAAATTAAGTCAAGATGTCTGATAATCGTTTGAACTTTGCTTATGTCAATATCTATAATATCTATCTCTGTCCATAGTGCGACAAGGTCTGTGTTTATATCTAGTATGTTGTATGGCTTTCCATACTTATAGATTAGCTCTGGCACTGTATATGAATATAGTGCGCATTCACAAACTTGAAACCATTCATATGCAGCACACACACACACACACACACACACACACACACACACACACACACACATATATATATATATATATGTGTATATATATTTTAATGTATATAAAAATATATATGTATATATATATATGTGTGTGTGTGTGTGTGTGTGTGTGTGTGTGTGTGTGTGTGTGTGTGTGTGTGTAAATCAAAATAAGCAACAAGGTTATCCAGAGGTAATGCAGCACGATCGTTTCATGCAACTCCATTTAATTCAACAATGCAATCATTACATCAATTTAAAATGCGGAGCAATCTTCAGCTGCACAAAGACATAGAATTTAATTAAATTAGAGCAAATGGACACATTAGTATAATTATACCTAAAATCTCTAAGAAGTTAAGTAGATAGACAAAGAACATGCTGTCTCCACTTCAGCATAGAAGTTAGTAAATTATCAAGAAGACTCTGCCTTTAGTCTAGATTGATGTAATGAGTGCATTGTTCAATTAAATGGAGTTGCATGAAACGATCGTACTGCATTACTTCTGGATATCCTTTTTGGTTATTTTGATTTTAATCACCTTACTTTGAAATTGTATGGATAATACCGTACTAAATTCTGTTTTCTAACATTAAGTACTATATATATATAGGCGCAGGAGTGGCTGTGTGGTAGGTAGCTTGCTTACCAACCACATGATTCCGGGTTCAGTCCCATTATGTGGCACCTTAGGCAAGCGTCTTCTACTATAGCCTCGGGATGATCAAAGCCTTGTGTATGGATTTGGTAGACGGAAAATGAAAGAAGCTCGTTGTGTATGTATGTATATATATTCGACGCGTGTGGCAGTAAGGTTTTAATAAAGTCAACAGAGTGCATGTGACCTTGGCCATAAACTCCTATTATTATTCACTCAAATGCTGAAAGAACAATTATAAATAATTCAATTCCAGTTTCATCCGGACTTGACGTAAGCCTGTCGTGGCGAAAGATTACATAAATTATACATGCATACCTTCAGCTACTCTCTCTCACACACACACACACACACACACACACACACACACACATGCATGCATTTATATTTACATATATATCAGCATGTATGTGCATGTATGTTTGTATGCATGTATACATGCATATTAAAACAACCATTACATGCATATACGCACAAGCACTGAAACTTATTATTCATATTATTATTGTTGTTGTTGCTGTTCATCCAAGTTATTTAGCCATTCCAATAGATTCGATAGCATACTTGAACGAGCAGTATTCTTGAAAAATTCAATATTTATGTAAATTCTTGCTGGTTGAAATCTTCAATGAAGAACTGTCCAAGACATCTGCAATGTTTTGAAATATGCTCTCAGAGAATTCAATGCCATGAAAATATTTGCCGTTTATTACATTCACTTCTCGAAGACATTTCTGCGGGACATATTTTCATATTGCGTTGTTGTTGTTGTTGTTCCTCGAATTGTTGTTGCAATTTACGCTGTTTGTTTTGTTTGTTATTGTTATTGTTGTTGTTGTATTTGCTTTTGTTGTTCCTCTTTTTCTGCTTTTTAAGGGAGTGATTTTTATTCATGTGTTATTTGTTATTTATGAGTTTATTGCTGTTGTTGATCTTGTTGTAGATGACGATGATGATGATGATGACGACGACGACGACGATGATGATAGTGATGATGATGATGAGGATGACGATGACGACAACGATGATGCTGATAATGATGATGATGATGATGATGATGATGATGATGATAATTACGCTGATTATTACGATGATTACGATCCTGATGATAATGGTGATGATGATGGTGATGATGATGGCTATTAGTTTTCGCATCAGCTTTCGGCTGAAAGTGCAAATGCTTTTGTTATGGTTGTTGCTCTGGCCATTGGACTAGCTGTACCTGCTGCTGCTGCTGCTGCTGCTGATGATGATGATGATGATGATGATGATGATGATGATAATTGCTTGGTGATCTATACCTTTCTCTCTCTCCCTCTCTCTCTCTCTCTCTCT
>NC_068999.1:1569951-1573140 GCF_001194135.2 Octopus bimaculoides
ATATATATATATATATATATATATATATATATATATATATATACATACACATACATAATACATATACAATGGATATCTTTATATTCACATGCATCTACATACACAGAGATACACATATATGATGTCTATGTATGTGTATGAATATATGTTTGCAGGTATATATGTGTAAATGTGTATATATGCAACTGGTCGTATGTATGTGAACGTTTGTGTGTGAAGAGGTAGTAACACCAGAGTTTGAAACCAATTTCTTTAGCTTCAATTAGTAAATAAACTCTGGCTTTGTTGTATAAACCCGTATACATAGGTTACTACACTGAAGGTTCCTGCATCGTTTTTATTTGATTGTCTTCGCTAACGGGTGAACAGTCGACTACACACAAATGATGCACGCACAAGAAACCATAGTATGCTTATAAATACGAATGCGCGCAACGCAAACACGTGTTCGCTGGCGGCCATGTGAGCGGCACGAATACACCTACTCATAAACACAAACCGACATTTGTAAATATAAGCACACACATATCTTAGACTAACGTACCACAAATACAGACCTACCTATGCAAACACACTTGCATATCTAAATATATACACACTACATCCGATTCTCATTTACTCTCTCTCTCCCTCTTTCTCCATATATACATCATGCATATGTATGTATATATGCAAACATATATATATATATATATATACACATACATACTTATATACCTATGTTTGTATGTTTGCATATATGTATACATGCACATGCATATATTCATATATATTTATATGAATTTATATATATGTGTGTGTGTGTTTGTATGTATATATATATATATATATATATATATATGTATGTGTGTGTGTGTGTGTGTGTGTGTGTGTGTGTGTGTATGTACATTGAACATGTACACACATGCATGTAGGTATACACACACAAATATATGTATAAACTTATATATACATCTATACATATGCCCACGTATATATGTGTGTATGACACTTGACTATGCTTGTATGCAAGTCCATATATAAACGCGCAGAAGCGTCTATGTAGACAGATCCACATGAACACATCCACCCCCAATAATACCTCATTAAGAACACGACTGTATCATAATTTCCAAACGAACAGAAAAAAAAACATATCGTATATTCCATGCAGTTTTTCCCAATTTATACTCCTGTCAATTTTTGATTACAACAAGCTAACTGAAGACTTCTTAGAAAAACAGTATCACAATTGCAATGCAGAAATATATTAAAAAATTAGATCAGAAGACTCAAAAAATTAGCGCAGAATATTTTTACCAATATGTATTATATTCTTTTTTACCATTATTTTTTTCCAATTTCCTCATTTGATAATTTATCTTGGAGTTCAAAGGGTTAAACAAATTGTACGATAGCTTTTGCATTAGGCTGCTTTAATGTTTGGTTTACAGAAATAGAGGAAAAAATAATAATAATTTCTTGGTAAAGTTTGTGTTCATTTATATTACAACCTACCCAATCCGTATAGGTGGCGCTAATGCTTTAAAGAAAAATAAAACCGCAGATTGTTAACATGTGACTGAACATGTAGGATAAATAATATGTGATTGGATGATTGGATGTCATTTGCAAGAAACATTCTTACTTCGGTACATGTCGTACGTTATGTTTCGGTTACCAATGGGGTCTATGTTTATACACACACGTATATATATATGCATACGCAGTAACTTTGTATATATCTATATGCAGAAACATATATATCTGCAAGAGTGATTATGTCTCTGTGTTTATCCTCTACGCACATAAGTATATATATAATACGCAGCCAGCTTTAACAATCCACAATTACTATAGTCGACTCCTTCGACTAAAGATTCTTGACGGCGGTGCTCCAGCATGTCCGAAGTGTCATAACTGGAAAGAGTAAAAGAAGAAAAGGAAAAGATTCTCTCTTTCGTTCCATTTGAATTAACGATTTGCGATTGATTTCGTCTCTACACTTTTCCTTTCAGAATTATTTAACTTCCATGCTTTCTCTATCTATGTCGTCTGTTGAATCTACCTACCTTTGATATTGAACTCACAAGCCTCTAATCTATTTTGGGTAATACGCTCACATCTATCACACAATCACCGATTCCGAAATCAATAATTATATCCATCGATTACTTCACGATTGACTAACGTAAGTAAAGAAGTGATTCAGTGTCAGTGCGTGTGCAACACAATATGCTTCAGCATACAGGTTCACATTCAGTATTTTGCAACCAAGACCAAAAGAATTGAATACTTTTGTTGTTATAGAAATCAGTTTCTGCTGAAATCTGGTCGAGAAAAAGGTTGTTTTAGTGACATATGTAAATTTGTTGAAGTGCCCTACCTCGCAATCATATTAATTTCGAATGTGGCAAATTCTAATATATTCTGTCCTACATTCTACAGGAGATGATGTATCAGCGTAGACTGTAAGCTCGATTTTATTATTTTCCATAAACAATCAACCTCACCGAACAAAATTGGGGTACGTTGGAATAATGAAAACCATACCCTGTTATGGGTATTAAGGAATTAACCTCTCTCTAGCCATGTACCTGTGTCTGTATCAAAAGAATTATGCTATACAATATCACACACACATATGAGTAGATGGATAGGTGAACATATGCATTGTACATAGATAGAGAGATATATAAAGAGAAGAACGGGTTGAGAGAGACTCGTTGATAGATATAGACATATATAGACATATTTGAAATACGCGTGCATGTAAGCAAAAACTATTATATGTGTATGCTTTCAACTCCTTCTCGCTCTCTCTCTATCTCTCTCTCTATCTCTCTCTCTTTCTCTCTCTATCTCTCTCTCTCTCTCTCTCTCTCTCTCTCTCTCTCTCTCTCTCACACAAACACTTTAACTATTTATCAATATATAAATGTGTGTGTGTATGTGTGTGTATATTTTTGTGCGGTATACTATGTGCTTATACACACACGTATATATCTGCATTGGATTTATGGAATATGACTTAGAAACATTTATATATGCATATTGTCACCTTTATAAATCAATCTATAAATATGCATGTAGGTATATAAATATGAGTTGGTGTGTGTTTGTGTATACGTTTCTATAATCAAACGAATAACACAAAAGTATGTTCAATATACGCACACGAATTTATATCCATATATATCCATATATATA
>NC_068999.1:1573667-1574335 GCF_001194135.2 Octopus bimaculoides
ATATATATATAGATATATATAGATATATATATAGATATATACATATGCATGAGTGATTAAGCTATAGTAAAGGAGAATTTAGATGTGGAACATAATGGGAAACAGTGAGACCACTAACAAGGTTTGCTTGAGTATTCAACATGCATTTCAGGTTAATGCTTGCAAACAACATTAAACAACAACTACAACGACAACAGCAACAACACGAATAGTAAAAACAAAAACAATACTATAAATATAAAAACCACAGGCAAAAATTATAACACCAGGTTTGATATGAGGGGAGGAATAAATTGATGGTTGGCGATAAGTAAATCATAAGTTCCCATTTTGAGGTGTCAGCTAGAATTAGAGGATAAATTAGAATTTATGGTTGTAATTCCTTTTATGCACTTTCATAGGTTGTCGGAATTCACCGCATGTTGTGTTATATACAAGTGTGTGGGTGTGCTTCATTATATCTATATTTATATCTAAATCCAGCTATATGCCTGTCTCTCGTCAATCAATCTATCTATATTTAAGCTTCTTTATCTATCTACCTATCTGTCAATATTTCTATCAATCAATCCATAAGCTAATCTATCTATCAATCAGCTTATATATATATGTGTGTGTGTGTGTGTGTGTGTGTGTGTGTATGTATGTATGTATGTATGTATATATAT
>NC_068999.1:1575136-1577720 GCF_001194135.2 Octopus bimaculoides
TATACATATATATATATATACACACATACTACATAAATACATATATATATATATATACACACACACACATATATATACACATATTTACAAACATACATACATACATGTGTGTGTGTATGTATGTGCGTGTCTGCGTGTCTGCATGCTCGTGTGGAATGGGAATTGTACGTTGTGGACTTTCAAAGGGAAATGGACAAATGCGAAAATGGACGTCAATAATAAAAACAGCTTTTGTTCTTCTCCATTTTTCTTGTTGTTATTATTTTTCTCCTCCTCCTCCTTCCTGTTCTTCTTTTCATTTTCGTCCTCGTTACCTCCCACTTTTTGTTGTTCCTGTTCTTCTTCTTCTTCTTCTTCTTCTTCTTCTTCTTCTTCTTCTTCTTGTTCTTCTTCATCCTCTTGTAATTCTTCTTCCGCTTATTATTCACTTTTTCTTTTTATTCTTTCCATTCCTCTTTATCTTCTTGGTTTTCTTCCTTCCCTTTATATATTTTTCTTATCATCATCATCATCATCATCATTACTATTGGCAGTGCCTGTTATATTTCTTCGTTACCTTGCTGTCTTGTTCAAATCTCAATGCTTGTAGTATTTTTTTTCTATCCATTACGCCCATTATATGCGTCCTCCAGTTCCTCCAGGTTGCTGTTGCTGCTGCTACTGTTGTTGTTGTTGTTGATGATGATGTTGTTGTTGCTTTTGTTACTTCATGTCTTTATGTGAGCCATCAGGCCTGAGTAGACCTGTCCATTATAAACTATCATTTGTGCACTTATATTCACTAAGGTCATCCATTTTCCTCGACTGTCATAGCGATATCTCAATGCCTGCGCTTATGCTTGTACACATACATGGGTATAAATACATATATATATATATGTGTGTGTGTCTGTGTGCGTAAGTCTCTGTGATATATATATATATATATATATATATATATGTATATCTGATGTATACTTATAATCACATACATATATAAATGGCATATATGCACGCGCAAGAGCATGTGGACCATTCTGCAAGTCCAGCCACAATGACACGCTCATAAAACAACACTGACATACTAACACTTACACACACACATATGCCTACTCACGCGGACAGGCTTTTAGAAAGAAAGCTTGTCTTTCAGCTAACCATGTCCACTCTTGTCCACCCACATGGAATAAACACACGTAACAACATGAAGGTGGTGATCCAGCATGGCCACAAACGTGGTGCATAAAAACTAACTGAAATGCATCAGAAGAACTACCTTGTAACTATTGCAGTCATTTAATTGATAAGCCGACGCATAATGCATTGAAGCACACATTCATACACAGGCCGATATACACATACATACACACACACTTAATACTCTCAGAAATATGGAACACCCAATCTGTTTGATAGCAGAAGCATTCTATGCTTTCTTGTTCACTGTATATGTGTGTGTGTGTAAGTGCACATAGATGTGTGTGTTGATTACTCTATGTAAAAATGTATCAATCTATCTATCTATATGTATATAGTCCATATGTTTATGTATATAGATATATACACAGACATATGTGCAAATATACATGTATATATATTGATATACATATAAATATATATACGCATACATACAAATACGTACATTATGTGCATAGATACAAACTCATATACAAAAATACATGCATACATACATACACACATACATATGTTCGTATATATATATATATATATGGATATATATACATATATCTATATTCGTATATATGTGTGTATACATATATACTGTGTCAAATTATTTGCATGTATCCCTGTATATGTCTATCTATCTAATCTATCTATTTATCTATCTATCTATCTATATATCTATCTCTTCATCTACATAAATCTGTGTCTCTCTCCATCATTATATCTTTCCTTAAATGTATCCGATTGCTTCTCTCCATATCTATCAATATTCCAATATCTCTATTTCTCTATTTCCACAACAATATCCATTATGTAGCTATCAGTCCATCTAACAATCGCTTTATATCGTAATCTCTCATAAATATTTATGTCACCCATAATGTGTATATATTTATGTATCTATCAATCTATCTATCTCCCAATGAAAACATCCGAGAATTAATTTTTGTATTTGCATGTATCTATCTATGAACCTCTCTATTCTCAGCTTATCCATCTTCCCTACATAGCAATTTAATCTATCCTACAATTAACCTGTCCTATTCATTCCCCTATCAATACATCTGTCTATCTATCAATCTACCTATCTACCGATTAACGTGTCTATCCATCTCTGAATAGATATGTGTGTGTGTTTGCATGTATGTCTGTTTGTATATACGTATGTTTGTATTATGTATATATGTATATATGTATGAATGAAGGTAGGTAGGTAGGTAGGTAGGTAGGTAGGTAGGTAGGTAGGTGTGTAGGTGTGTAGGTAGGCAGGTAAGTGTACGATGGCATGTTCATACGTATATACATATATATGTATATATATATATTTATATATATACGTGTATATATATATACACACACACACACATATAAATATATATATATATATATAAATATATATATATATATATATATATATATA
>NC_068999.1:1578689-1588110 GCF_001194135.2 Octopus bimaculoides
TGTGTGTGTGTGTGTGTGTGTGTGTGTGTGTGTGTGTGTGTGTGTGTGTGTGTGTGTGTGTGTATAATATATACATAGGCACACATTCATATACAAAAAGCAGAGAATGGGAGAAGGGGATAAAGTCTATCTCACAGAATATATCCTTTAATTCGTTATTCTTTATTCATCAATTTTCTGCGGCCATATTGGGTCGAAACCTTCAATGTCATAATCGATACATTGATCCAAAGTCTTATTCTATCGATTTCGTTAGGATAGAAAACAAAGCCGATCTAGAAGCAATTTGAATTCTGTGTTGACATACCTACCCGTATACACATGGAATATTTCTGAGTCTTAAACACATGCACACACACACACATCAATACTTGTATGTATGTATATATATACATATATACGAATACATGTTTATATCGATATATGTATGTATGCATATATATGTACACATAAAATAAGCCACATCAGATGGCATGGTGGTGCTAAAGTGTAGGGCTGTAGGTATAGGGGGTGGTCAAACTCTGCTTAAGGAGTAGACATACACACGTATACATACTTGTATATATGTGACTTCCTATTCATATAGTTCCGGGTTCAGACCTATAACGTGGCACTTTGGGCAATTGTTTTTTTATTATATCCTGCGACCGACCAAAGCCTTTTAAATGAATTTGGTGGACAGTAATTAAATGATGTCCTCCGTATATGTATATATATATGTATATATATATATATATATATATACGCCGGTCAATGGACTACACATTGGTGATGAGCATTATATTTCATGCGAAATTGGCGTGCCAACTAACGCTACTTAATTGCGGTGAGGAAGTTGTCTCCCCTGTCAGTAAATAAAATATGTGCTTTTGTTACTAATGCGTCCTTTGACGCTTATTCCTATCATATAGCAATGGTGGTGCTTCCTGCATCCTTTATCACATTTTAGTGACGGCGAATTATATATATGTATATAGACATATAGTGAAGGTGCATGGCTATTGTAAGAGCATTGGGATTACGATCGTGAGGCTGTGAATTCGATTCGACACACACACACACACACATGCCTCTGTGTCTGTGGTTCTTCACGTGAGTGCACATGTGTTTCCCTGTGTATGTGCGTGTGTGTATGTATTTATATACATTTCAGTTGGGTCAATGTATTCTGCAGCATATATGTTATCGAACTCTACTGATTTCCGCCTCTATTCCAACCACATCTGCAAAAATATCTGCGAAACTGGCAACTTCTCATACCATAAAAAATTCTCCAGCACAATCACCAACAGCTATCAGAAAACTAATTCTACCAAATACCATAATGTCAGCTTAGAAGAAAAACGAATTGTTGAGAACCAACCTAAAACTAGATGACAGAGCAGGATGTTTAGATTTTCGTGAATCATATATTACTTTTAATGAAAATGTGAACATAATGTTTTCATGCATCCTAGAACTAGATTAATAAAACGGTCAAAGTATACTGGTTAAATACAATAAAAATACATTTTACACTCCATCGTTTTAAACATTAAACGGGTCACTTGTCTTTCGTTATTTAATAACATTTTATCATAAATCGCATGGTTCAGTGGCAGAGATAATAAGTTCCTTTCTAACTGTCTTCAGTTCGGTATAGTCAAATTATATGCGTCCGTAACTAAATCCCTTCGATACAACCTTTCTGAATACGGTAGAAGTTTTCTTCTAATTATGAGTCAGCCATTAATGGTATTCTGCACGCAAGAAAATCTTTGTTAGCCTACGATAATTCTTTTCGGGTTAAACGTAGTGGAATGTCATTGTTTGATCTCGCCGTAGCACTTCAGACAGGTGAGTGTTTTCTGAACTAAAAGGATTGTATATTTTAGATTTACTTCAAAAGAAACTCTACTTCGCGGAGTTAAGTATTTACCTTGATGATGTACTATTCATTTTAAGAAGTATGGATACTCAACAACTGATGCTGTTGAGAATAAGTTTATCAGCACAGCCAGGGAGCTAGATTTAACGATCAAAGTTAACATAAACATAAATATAGTAAATTTATTATATACGATTATGTGTTTAGATATATGTAAATGCTGACATTTTAGTAAACCTAACGAGAAATTGCTGTATATTATGTATTCCAACCATCCCACATGAATCACACAAATCTCAGTTAATAATATTAGTTATCTCGTATTGATCATAGCTTCTGACAAGAAACCATTTAACCGTGTTGCTCATTATTATAATGAGCATAGAGAGGCAGAAACTTCAGCAACACAATATTTTACATACAGAATAACGATATCACGCCTAGACGCAAATCGACGAAAAGATTATATATTTTCATATGCGTTCTAAAGTTTAAGGTTTCGTAGAAATTTTACCGAGTTTTTTCATTGATCTTCTAAATAAATATTTCCCCTTTGCATTGGCATCATATAAGGTATCAAATGGTGCTGCTGACATAAGAACTTGAGTTAAAATATGTGTAAATGAGATATATTTAGACCGAATATTTTGCTTCAACCATTATCAGTATAATGCTAAGATAACGATCTTCCAGAATGAAGGCGCAAAACATCTTCTGTATAGAATAGCAACACCCTTGACCCATTCTGCCCCATATCATATGTCTTTTTAAAACATTGGTTTATTTAAGTAAAAAATCTCCCTTGAAGACAACTCTTAAATCGAAAGGGATAGAGAGCTTGCACTGAATACGAATGTAGCAATAAATTTCATCCATTCACACATTCTGAAGCATACTGCTTCACTCTCTAAATATATCAGGAATTTAGAAGAAGATATAATAGCACATCGATTGCTTCATTATGTAACACCTGTCATCCTATACAAACCTTAGAGTAACGGTGGCTATTCCAGACATTTCCACCTCTGAATCTCCGACTAAACATATTCAGTGTTATTACTTTATTCAAATGATCGGACTTGTTTGATACATGCAGACAGCTGTATTGTTAGTTATTGGCAAATTTCAACCAAGAAATGGCTATCATAATTGTAACTAAGAAAATAGAATTTCTATACTCAGAAAGATGGAAATGCTTTCTTTTCCTAAACCTTCATCAACCAAGGAATTTCGTCTGATGAAGAATCGTCTTCGCACGACTCAATGCCAACATGAAAACAACATATGATGCACAGAATTACACGGAATATCACATTGTAAGGAATAATAGAATATTTACTGATTTTTGTGCTTTATTTTGCAACCAGTGAAATTCTCATATCAGTTGATAATTTGAAATGTCCGCCATTACCTTTGCTTATATATTCATCCAAACATTGCTTTTTTTCCTTTTTTTAATCCATTGTTTTGACAAAACGCAATATCAAAACAAGTAGACATGATTCAAGAAGTCTTCGCCAAGCAATTTCGTTTCTCTATGTATGTCTGTCTATATGTATGAATGTATGTAGGTGTGTGGGTAGGTAGGTAGGAATGTAGGTATGTTGATAGACAGGTATATATCTATCGATTGCTCAATCTAATTATCTATCTATCTACCTATATATATATATATATATGTGTGTGTGTGTGTGTGTATGTCTGTGTATGTATATACGTTTATATATATATGTGTGTGAGAGTGTGTGTGTGTGATGTGTGTATAAACTCACATACACATATATATGTACATACGAATGTTTGTTTTACGTGAGTGTCTGTGTATGCATGTATATATATATATATATATATATATATATATATATATATATATATATATATATATATATATATATATATATATATATGTATATGTACACACACACAGATACACACATACCCACACTCACCTATACATTATGTGTGCACAAGGAGATAAATATCGATCTTGTTACCTGTCAATTTGATCCTCTCACATCACTCATTTCTCATTTTCTTGCAGTCAATATTTATTCATTTCCATTCCCCTCCCCCTCCACCTCTCTTTTACTCTCTTTCTTTCTTTCTCTCTCTCTCTCTCTCTCTGTCTCTCTCTCTCTCTCTCTCTCTCTCTCTCTCTCTCTCTCTCTCTCTCTCTCTCTCTCTCTCTCTCTCTCTCTTTATTTCCAAAACTATTTACCCTGTCCTATCTATTTATCTACTTAAACAAAACTCCCTGTTCGATAAAGCAACTACTTTTTCCACAAGTGACAGTTCAACCTACTTACTCCCCTTTGTAGTTGTCACAATTCTCTCCAAGACGTATATTTATTTTAAGTAGATGGCTCTACCAGCTACAGCCGCTCCATTCTCTACATCCGTTTCCTGATTCTTCTGCTAGATTTCTAAACCATTTATCAGTGAAAGCTATCGATTATATACATACACACATGCATATATATATATATATATATATATATATATATATATATATACACGCACACATACACACACGCGCGCACGCACGCACACACACACACACACACACACACACACACACACACACACACATATATACATATTTATATATATATATATTATTTTAAAGGAAATTTCCTCTGTGTTGGAAGTAAACAACTCGCAGATTTTCATTTATTATTCTGTAGATGGAATCGGACGTGAATTGTTTATTAGCAAACTTTGATTGATATTTAAATTAATTAGTGCATAATTACCAATTTTTAAATAATTATAATACGAATAAATTTTTCCTTCGCAGTTCAGTTATTGCATGTTTATAGCGACTTATAACACCTGGTACTTGGTTTATAGTTAAGAGACTTAACGGGAATGAATAAGCAGTTATTGACTATCATTTTCTGTTTGAGCGTTGTGAAGCATTTTTTGACTGACACTGTATTTAAAATCCGACATGGTCACACTCGTCTTCGAGCTGGCATCAATATGTGTTTGTAAGTGAGGGAGAGAGAGAAGCTGGAGCGTCTCGAATCATCCCGTTTTTGAAAGTTCCACCTGTTGTAGCACTGTGAAAATATGTCACCCATACATTCCATTCCACTCCCACAAGGAGTGGGGATTAAGTCGATTACAAGAACTGCAGTGCTCCAGCTGGTGCTTATTTTATCGACCCCGAAAGAATGTAAGGTAAAGTCGATCATGGCAGAGGATGAACTCAGCCTGTAAAGATGGAGGACCTGCCTCTGTCCAAAACGCCAAAGTTTTTAACAGATCACCGCTTTGATAATAATGGCAACAACGACAACAACAACAACAACAACAACAACAACAATAATAATGATGATGATACTACTACTACTAATAATAATAATAATAATAATAATAATAATATTATTATTATTATTATTATTATTATTATTATTATTATTATTAGAAGAAGAAGAAGAAGAAGAAGAAGAAGAAGAAGAAGAAGAAGAAGAAGAAGAAGAAGAAGAAGAAGAAGAAGAAGAAGAAGAAGAAGTAGTAGTAGTAGTAGTAGTAGTAGTAGTAGTAGTAGTAGTAGTAGTCCTGATGTTCTCTGCTATCTGCGCCATTTTCCTCTGGCTAATTGACAATACATCATAGTGGAAGCAATGTGAATGCAATTGGTAAAGACAAGTCGAAAGAAAACTCGTTAAAACAGAAATAAAGTCCTCACTTATCACCAGGTTTTGTTCTGTGATTAGCAAAATCCATCAATATTTTCCAGAACCTGTTGCGAACAACAGCTTAGAACGTGCGAGAGAAATGACAAGTGATTCTGTCTCATTTTTGCATTGTTTTCTATGATGTTTAACATACCACAACATGGCAAAATCGGACGTAGTTGTAAACAGATGGAATTATAATATTCAGTTCTTTGACGTTATTTTTCTTTTCTTTCTTTTCTTTCATTCTTTTTTTCTTTATTTATTTCTTTATTTACTTATCATTAATCATAGACACAGGGATGGCTGCGTGGAAAAAAGTCTGCTTCTCAGCCACTTATTCCTGGTTCAGTCACACTGCGTGGCACATAGACAGAATGTTTTCTACCATAGCCTGGGGCCCAAAAAAGCCCTGTAAATGAATTTAGTAGACGGAAACTGAATGAAGTCTGTCATGTGTCTGTCTGTGTTTCTCCTCCACCACCCTTTGAGAACCGGTCTTGGTCTGTTTATTTCCCAGTAACTTAACGGTTCGGCAACAGGGTTCGATAGAATAAATACCAAGCTTAAATACTGAGGTCGATTCATTCTAGTAAAGTACTCCCCAAGTGTTGCTCCAGCATCGCCGCATTCTAATGACTGAAACATGCAAATGATAAACGACAAACAATACAAACGATTCAATACATTACCACGCATTCCCTCACCCCCCCCCACACACACATTTCGCAGCCATTGTCACATCTACCCACCCTCACACCAACTCATTCCTAGAACCACCGCCCCCATTTTCACATATACCAATTTCTGCACCACCCATTCTCACGCCAACCCATTCATACGAATTACTCCTTCTCTCACCCACCCAACCCTTCACCCCAACTTTCTACCCATTCTTTCTCTGCCTATACCTCACCACCCGTTCACACCCTTGCATTACTCATACGCTTGCATCCCATTTTCTTACCACACATACTTTTACCACAACTTCCTTTACCATGTATAACACTACCAACGATCGATTTACCATTTCTACCCGCGCCACCCTGCAGTCCCACACCACTCCAGCACTCATTACCCATTCTCGTGCCACCCGTACACTTTCTACCCATCCACTCACACTCTCCTTTCCTCATTAGCTTACCACATGCACCACTGTCACCATTTATACACACACATCCCATCATTTTATTATCCATTCTTTTACCATTTATAACATTCGCAACCATTCTTTTATCATTTTGTTCTCGCTCTCTATCTCTTTCCCATTTTCATTCTCACTACCACTCCTACCCTTACAATCCGTTCTTTTATCTTCCTATTCTCTCAATTCTATTTTTCTGAGAAATCGGCCGATAAATTCTATTTAAGAAAATAAAATCCAAAATCATTGAAATCTAAACAAAAATCTTGCTTCATTTTATATTTATGTTACAAATTTCTATGTTTTTTTTCTTGAGTAAACCAAAACACAAACACAAACAATCACAAATATTTTTTTAAAAAATGTTTGTTTAATTCGCTGTGGACTTTCTATTTTCCTTTATTATGTTTTGATTAATTCAATTCCATTGTTGACTTCTAAACATTTATTCATCATCCTTAGCCAAGAAGCGTACCAACACCATTCTGGTACTTTTCACAGCTTTATCGCTATAGTTATTCTCTAAAACAGAAAAATTATAAATTGCAAAGAAATATTCTGAATCTTCTTTGCGTCCATTAATCATGTCTCTTGTAAGCACTACAATGTCTTCACATATTCAATAAATGCATTCCAAAAAAATTTCTTTCATTTCTTCATCCTATTTATCCTAATATAGTCTTTCTTTTCTTCTCTCCCGAATCTATTTTCATCTTTTTATATTTGTGTGGTTTGTTTTCAATATTTTTGTTTAATCTTTTATTTTCGTTAATTTTCCTGCTTTTTTCCTTTCTTCTAATAATTCATCCCTCGTTAATTTAAATTCCATTGTAAAGCTGTTCTAATACATACATACGTACACATACACACACACACACACACACACACACACATATATATATGCATACATATATACATATACATACACATACATATTTTTATGAACACATACGCACATATATATACATATATATATATATATACAACATATATGTGCATATATATGCATACATATATACATATATATCTATGCATAACTGTGGGTGTGGGTCTTTCAGGGTGTGCGTGCGTGTGTGTGTACAATCTTTGTGTGTCTTTGAGTATAATCAAATTTTGAAACAATAAAATTTAAAATCTTTAACAACCTTTTTCCTTTAAGCTAAAAGATTTTTAAAATACGCAAAAATCTTTTAAATATTCTACCAAACTAGGAAGAAGAAAAAATAAAACACAATAAAAAAGTTTGCTCTAAAACAAAGTTAAGGCTTCGTATATAAATTCTTATTTTAAGATTTTGTTACATATTTCAAACTATTATTTTTTCGTTGTGTTTATATTTCTATGCTTCTTTGTTAGTTTGCTTTTGTTTTCCATTTCTAAAGAGATTTTCATATTTCAAGAAAGACTAAGGCATACTTTATACTGGCCCACCCAAATTCTTGATTCAGCTCTCATTAATTGTTGACAAAATTGCTAATCTGAATGAAGTTGGTGGATTAAATACTGACGAAGTAACATGTCAGTTAAATGGCACTCCGTTGGTTACAACAGAACAGTCCGCTCATGAAATGAACGTGCAAGTGACTGAGCCTCCCCACCCAATAGGCGTCTTATTAACATAGTTCTTAGGGAGAGTCAACGTGACAGAGAATGGGGCAAGACTGGCCCTTTCAAATGTTATACAGGTACTACATATTTTTGCCTGCTGAATGGAGAGGAGCAACGTGGAGTAAAATGTCTGACAGAAAGACATAATGCGTCACCAGGGATCGAACTCACGACCAAATGGTCGTGAACTCATCATACCTAAACACTAAGTGATGACCCTTCAATAGCTTGTCAGTCACTGAATCAGTAAAAACATAACTTTCTAGCTTGTGTTCATATTGTTCTATTACTATAGTTTCTTCCGAATCATTACGTTCTGAGATCAAATTCTGACAAAGCCCACTTTGTCTTTCATCACGTCGGGATCGAGAAAATAAGCTCCAGTCAAATAGTATGATTCAAAACACGCCAATATGTAATGTAGGAAAAGGACAGCGATATCGCACGGCCGTTAGCATGCCGGACAAAATGCTTAGCGCTCTTTCATTCGTTTACGTTCTCAGTTCAAATTCCGCCGAGGTCTACTTTTCCTTTCATTTTTTCGGGATATATATATATATATATGAGTACATATTTTATATTGTATGTATGTATTTTATTTGTTTGCCTGTACGGCTGATAACTCGCTTGCCACGCGTGATGGTACATTAATAATATCATCCCTTTTTATATTTATGCACATATGTGTGTGTGTATAGATATAGATATATGTATATTTCTACAAAGAGAAAAAGAGTAAGGCATATAAATAGAGAAAGAATGTGTGAGGAGTGGGTTGTCGATACCGTTTAATTTTCTACTTAATCAACTCCAGAAAATATGTCCCTTTACGTAAATTCAATGAATTTTCTAATCCTCAAAGTCATGTTTTTCTTTATTTGCATCCTTATCCTTATCCGCAATGCTACATTTAATCAACTTACTGAAAGCCTCTAATTAATTTAGCAACCAAGAAATTCCCTGTAAATAAGAATCAAAGGGATATAATATCAGGAACAACATACAGCAGAGATTTTCATTAGAATTTAGATTCTGATTAAAGATAAAGAAATCTTCCAAGGCATTCATGACGAAATGTTCTCTATGATAAGGATGCAGATTTATTGCATTTAACACTTA
>NC_068999.1:1588195-1592720 GCF_001194135.2 Octopus bimaculoides
CGATCTTATATATATATATAGATAGATAGATAGATAGATAGATAGATAGATAGATAGATAGATAGATAGATTGATAGATATACACATTATATATATTTATATGTATACATTATATATATTTATATATATGGATATATATATATATATATATAGGTTCGTATGTATGTAGGTTGGTAGGTAGGTAGGTGATAATCGCTAAGTTACATTTTAGTTACTCAAGATCGGTAAAGTTGTTACCATTGCAAGTAATGACTCCGAATTTCTCAGGTTTATTGTTCCATCTTCTGTCTTTCGAATTCAAATCGGAAACCAGTTCTTGGCATGAACATGCACTGGAGGCCAAGGAGCAGAAACAGCACGTGCCACATCCGAATGTAATACAATGGTAACGAATATGGAGAAAAAGTAACTCCCATCTAAATATGACGTTGAATCGCAATAGATTAACTACTTTCAGAAGATTTATACTTAAAATATAAAATATATTAAACTTGGAAATGAAACCCTGAAGAGAATGAATGCATAATGAAATATTGGTAATGAAACTATAATGAAATATAATGAAATATAATGAAAGTGTAAAATGAAATTTTGAATCATCTAAGTAAGCACAAAAACAATAAAGAACGAAATTTGAATCATTAAAACTGTGAGAAGTTTTAATGAGAAGATAAACAATAAATATCGAGGTTTTTCAAGTGAAATAAACAAAATAAAGAGAGGAAAATTAAACTACAGTTTCTCTGCAGAATATGAACGAAGAAGAGAAAATTAGATGAACAAAAATATAAAGACAAGCGAATATTGCAAAAATGGGAAACCGAAATTTAGAATATGACAGGAATTGGAAGACGAAAATAGCTCCGGAATTAAAATATTGATAGAATATTTTTTTTTTACATATCCCACAAATGACTCTCTCTCCTCAATCTTTCTCATGCACACACACACACACATTCTGTGAAGCAAAAATTAATAATTAGATATAATGACGCAGAAACCACAATGAAAAAAAGGAACACTGAAAGTAGGCCATATTAGATATCCTAGCAATAAATATATAGATTTTAATGTCACTGGAGAAAAGAATAACTAAACAGCTGCGTTAGTCACAAGAACGAATCGTTGCCTCTCCTAAATCTACCGGCAAATAAGCATCGCAGATAACTTGGAATGTCGTAATGGAACCCGGAAGGAAGTTCTCGGTTAAATTTCAAACTTGAAGCAATTTGTCGTTAGGAATCAATTTTGGGGCTCAAGATAGAAATACTTTATAAAGTGAAATATATTTTTGAAACACGTTTGGAAATGCGTAGTTAGAAACACCAGCACGAACATCGAGAGAAATATATAAGTGCGATTATAAATTGAGAGAAATTAGTGCCAATATTGGTATTAATTGCAATACCAGGACCATCCTGGTTATTATTCTTTGAGATCTGTGTTACAGTTTATAAATAGTGCAGGGAATTAAGAATTTCCATGGTGTGTATTTGCACCCACCTGAGCAATAAGTGTTTTTATTTTTGTTATTTATTTTTCATGTAGAGGCAAATAAAGATTAGTCTGACCTTGTCTTGATCCTAGTTGGGATCACTTCAGAGACAATGCAGCACCCATTTTTGTCCAGAGAAAGAGATAAAGCTTGTTGCTGGTCGCAATTTAAATGCGAAAACTAAAAAATTTGGCGTCACTAAATCGGTTGAAAGATTTGCATTTGGTAAGCTACTACTAACCACTTCACAATTACTTATCCATTGATCCCTCAAATATCTTTATCCCGATAGCGCTGATTAAATAAGAAGAATAAAGCTTTAATCAATTTGCCGACGCTGTTATTGCTCCTTCACCTTCGGCTGAAAGGGGATTGAATGGAGGAAACATGCGAACATGCATAGCATGCTTTTTTTAACCCCCTCAGCAGGCGTGGCGGCGTGTCGCAGCCTCCGAAATGCAGCTATCACGGAAATTATCATCATTATTTGCGTTTCAAAACAGTGAACGACTCGAAGGGTTAATCAAAATAGGTCGTCCAGGGGTTGCTGTGGCACTTGACCTGTCCGTCGAGCTTTAAGGTGAGTGCTATATTGACATACACGAGGTGTCAGAGCTAGATCCAAGACTTTAAACAGCACGTAAATGATTGATATATTCTCGGATTAATCGTTTTATAATATTCAAATTTAAACCCCCGGAAGACATCCAAGCCGACGAAACATAGCACTTAAACTACATTAATAATGATCAATATTAATAATGATTAATCTCATAATATTCATAATACCGTGATTTTCTAAGAAACAGAAGGGGATTAGTGTAATGTCGGTCTTTAGGATTTTGATGAGTTAAGTAACTCGACAGACAACAAACCTGACGAAGTAAAATGAGCACTTAAATGGGAATTTTATTAATTATTAGTTAAAACTTCGATATATGACGAAAAGGATGGTGGTAATAAACCTAAACACTAACAACTACATGTATACAAGTGATAATTTCTTCTTTTCTTTGTTTGAAATAAATCTGTGAACGACTGTGGCGAGATCTGAAATTGATTGGGTTTCGCCATGTTTCGATGCCCACGTCACGGGTGGAGCACAAGTGTGTCCGTCAGGATTTGAGGGTGAGACGTATATTAATAATTTTATAGTTATAATATTTTGAAACTCAATCAGTTGAGAAGACTAAAGCACAAAGTAATCACACACATACACAAGCCCATATACAGACACACAGACATACACAGATACACATAGACCCCCCCCCCAAGCACACACATATTTATACGAATACATCGGCGTAAAGGACTTCCGTCACTTGAAAACTATAATAAAATATTTATTGTAAGATATTACAAGAATGTTTACTTAAGAAGATACCAAAAATAATACAAATAGCAAAAAAAAAAAAACAGAAATATAACACATAGATTAAGATAACCCATAGTTATAATAGGAACGGAAAAATGATAAGAGAGCGTTTAAAAATAAATAGAATTAATTATTATATTTAAAAAACGGAAATTCATTTCTATGGTAATGACAAAAATAACAAGGAATTTGTCCATTTATTGCAAAGACTAACGAAAACTGTTCTGAAAATATTATTGCTGGTTTTGGTGCATAGCACTCAACGATTAAGCCGAAAATTAACTAGTTTTGTTTTTGGATTTTCTAAAACAAAGCTATGCACTTCCCACTCTAACTTCATAATATGCAAACCACTCGTCTAAATACAACAATAAATGGTGTTGTTTGAGAGAGTTTGATGTTTCATACACACCAAAAACTGTTCAAAACTAACAAAGTACCAAGAGAAAAGAAATTGTAGCACGAGAGAAGGATAAAGAAGGATACATTTGACTAAATTCAAAGGCCGCAAGGAGTATATATATGTTCTAAGTCAGGTGATATTATATTTAGTCTATTGTCCATGTTTTCTCGCTATTTGTGTTATCACATATTTCCGTTTATCTATATGCATTTCTAGTCTTGCATAGATATTTCATAATAGTTTTCCAGTTGCGGACAGCATTTATGTTTGTTTTGTCAAGTCTAACAGACAAAAACATATTTCTAAAAGAAATGAGGAAGCTAGAATACGACATTTCTATACTGAGATAACTAAAACCATGAAGAATATTTTGTTGTTATTTTTCAGCATTGCATTCATCATATCCAATTCCATAAACGCAATAAAATAAGTTCATCATAATAGTCCTACTGTTTTAACTCCAGGCAACTCTAGAAGAACAGACCAAGGTTTGAAGACATACTGGATTTCGCAATCGTGTCTCTTTCCTGCGTTCAAGAAACTGAACACCATATTGCCGAACGCATTCTTTCGTAAGACGTGGAGAGTGAATTTAATGAGACTTGGCTGCTTTTTCTGACGAGCCGAGCCTCTATAAACAGGCTCCGTTGGCTCGAAACAGAAGCAGTAAGAGAACTGAGGTCGTTTTCAAACAAGAAGAATACCCTCGTTCCCAAAAATGCATGGCTCTGCGCCAAAGTTATTATTCTGCATGTTAATGATAGTAAATATTTCTCGTAAGAAAAGCAGTAGTGAGAATTGTGAATGAGCGTTTAGAGTGTTAAAATACAATCGAAGCAGGAGTTATGAATGAACATTAACAGTGTTAAAACTAAAGCAAGTAGTAAACTGGCACCTATATTTTTGCCAAAAGTGTCGATACGTTTCTCGTTGGATTCCATCCAAGAACTGTCTTCGAAATTTCGGTTGTAGACAACTTTCGTTGAATATGTGCGGGTTGCCTAAAAACTAGACGTTGTATATTTCTCAGATGCAAACACATGTTTGTGTCACCCAGGTTGTTTTTTCGCTCCTCCCTCTCGACGCTCTCCTTATCTCTCATTTTGCCAGTAGAGTTGTTTTCCTAAACAGGTATATCTTTCGATTCACATTCGCTCTCATTCACTAAGTGTGTGCGTGTGTATGAGTGTATCTGTGTGTGCTGTGTGCATGCATATATATATATATATATATATATATATATATATTGTCA
>NC_068999.1:1592763-1593599 GCF_001194135.2 Octopus bimaculoides
TATATATATATATATATATATATATATATATATATATATATATATATATGCATGTATGTATATGTATATGTATATGTATATGTATATATGTATATATACATAGATATATACATACACACGTAAGACTAGTAACGTCTTTGATTGTCAATATGGTACCATTCTTTCTCTCTAACTCTCCATGTGTCTCTCTATTTCTCTCTTACATACACATGTAGCCACAGCACATACACACACGTACACAAAACACACACATATTAAAATATTTCTTTTCCAAACTTGATATCTCCTTCTCTCTCACTCGCTCGTATTCTTCCTCATTCACCATACCTGAGTCTCTGCTTCATTTTTAATATCACTAAACAAATACACTCCCTCACAACCTCTTTTTCTCTCTCTTACCTCCTTCCCCACTCTCTCTCTCTCTTTCTATATTTCAGACTTCATTTCTCAGTGAGTCACGAGTGCCAAGTTTTACAGAACTACCAAAGGAAACATGTAACTCCCAGAGGTGACTTTAATGAAATATAGCAATACATTACAGAAAAAAAACAGAAGATAACAATATAGATACTAGATTCTCTACAGTAAAATTGGCAGTTATGAAGAACACACACATACACACACACATCTGTGTTTGTATATATGTATATAAGGGTGTGTGTGTGTGTACAGATATATACATGGATACGTATAATATATATTATATATGTGTGTATATGTATATATATATATATTCATACATTTATATAGGTATAAATATACATATATGTATATATATGTATGTATGTGTGTATATACACATACATATACGTGTATATATATATATATATATATAT
>NC_068999.1:1594964-1598759 GCF_001194135.2 Octopus bimaculoides
ATATATATATATATATATATATATATATATATATATATATATATATACCTTTTAGCGTCTTAGAGACATTTGGTTTCTATGTCTAGCAATTTGTGACACCGTGTCTCCAAGGTCGTGCTCCAGCATAGCCGCATTCTAAGGACAGGAACAAGTAAATGATAAAATATGAAAGATATATCCTAAATAATTTGTGCGAATTCTTTCTTGGTAATAACTTGCAATATTGAGATATTTTCTGTCTCGGGAAGACATGCTGTCACAGAAACCTCTGCAACCATTTCGTAAACAATTTTTATGAATAGTCTGTGTCTAAAAGGTTTCAATTTTGAGTTATCTATATTTTTGTTCAAGAAGGTCTGTCGCCATTTTACCCTGTCTCATTGTTTCCTCACAATTCCCATTACAAGTTCGTTCTGAATTTGGCGTTTCTATTCTAGTTCTTTATGGAGTATTTCCTGTTAATACTTACAGAACATAGTATTGCAGATATATCGATTGTTGTTGTCAACTTGTAAATGCAGTGTCCTTTACTGAATTCGCAAACGGCTAAGCGTGAATGGAACAGGTCGTACACCGCGGCAATATTAGCAATGAGGGAAAGGTTTGCGATTAAATGCCTCACAGCACTAATTTACTTTCTTTATATTCATTCTCTGTTCAAATTCTGCCAAGATATATTTTGACATTTTCTTCGTTCTTCAGTCAATAAAATATGTAGAAAACATGAAATGAAAGAAAATAAATGCAATACGGTGAACTTCCTAATAAAGCTTTCGCTAATGTAAATGGGGAATAACGTTTTGTTATTTTCTCTCTCTGTTGCTAAGGAATATGGGAGGAAACAGACAAAGAAAACAATAAGTGAGATGTAAAATATTTTATGTTGTCAAACAAGAAAGTTTAATTTAAAATTATACTCTGACTGGCGACAAGAAATTGCCATCAAAATAAGTCTGATTGAAGAAATCCAGGGGAGACAATTCTGGAATTTCTATTGATGTAAATTACTTCAAAATAGAATACACAATGAAGTGAGTTGTCTAATCTTCGATGGGATAAAAGACAACAATTTTGCATGTTTCAGGCTCATTAAACATTATCAGCGAAGCATAAGTTGGCTGTTACTGCGTAGGGAAAGTGTGCTGAGCAATGAGAGTCATCGTAAAATTCTTACTGAAAGAAATCGCCATGTTTGAAACGATAAACTTGCGTTGCATATAAGAACGCGGCCCCAAAGTATAGATCAGAAAACGAGGACTCAGGTATCTAAGGAAGTGAGTATGTATGATTTGGAGTAGACTCGATAGTTATCTCTAGAAACCTTTATCTTTTACATTTATATTCAAATATATCGAAGCAGTAAGATGCGTAAACATCTTGTTTATGATCATAGTACAAAAGATATTAACGTTAACTATCTACTACTAGTTTCAGTTAGTATTCACATACAATGTATAAAGCTATATACGATTTTCGGATATATTGTACATAACTATCAATTATGAGATTAATGTCTTGATTCGTTTCTAGCTTTTGTCTTCAGGACAAAAACCACGGTTGTTACACTATCTTCAACAAACTATGTCACCTTTGTACTTAATAATTACTGGAGACTTGCGATTAGAGATAACGGCTGTTTTATTTGATTGTCGAAGTTATTATACTAGAAAATTATTGTTTATAATAATGGGTTGTTAAGTCAAAAGTTATTATATTTTGCCATTTTATATAAAAAGATTGGGAACGGGGGAAAAAAAAATCTTCAACGTAAAAGATAGCTAAAATATTGCGTTGCTGAACTTGAGCAGACAATAAAAAAACAGCGGCATTGTTGTGGGTTTTTAAAGTATTGCTGTTATGAGATATAAGAGAATGTAAAAGAAATGGAATGTTATAACAGAGTCTATAGAGTGGAGTGCTTGATTCTCTCTGTTTCACGTGTTCATTTCTTATCTTTTACTTCTTTCGGTTAATTTGACTGCGGCCATGCTGGAACACCTGCATCGTACTTACCACGGAGGAATCGGCGTAGGCTTAAATAATAAACCGCGATAGGTAAACCGCGATATGGCGAGGGATTATTGTATATATGAGACGGGTTTCATCCTACCAAATCCAGTCACAAGGCTTTGCTCAAATCAAAACTATATGAGAAGACAATTGCCCCAAAGCACCATTCAATGAGACTGAACACAAAACTACGATTTATTATCGTCTTAGGAAATAATTTGTTTGCGGATTTTAATAGGGGTTTGTTGAAAAATTGACAGGAACAGGAACTTAAGAGTGTCGGATTAAACATCTTCAGGTAGTTGTCAACGGAAGTTCCGATATGGCCAAGAAGAAATTTTGGCACCCTTGCTCAATTCAATGAGTAAGGCGTATTTAATTAATCCTAATCCTCCTTAAAATATATAAAACTCTGCTTTAGTTAATTTTAACTAAATTAGTTAATTCTCATACCCAATCTCCAATGTCATTGTAAATATAATTAATGGTATCATCAAAATCTCAAAGCCATGAAATATTAGATCCAACTTTGGGGCCATGGCCACAATATCTACGACGGTGTTAGTCGATTACATCGGCCCCCCATCCCCCATCCCCGAATAGTCAACTGGTACTTATTTTATCAACTCTGAAAGAATGAAAGCCAAAGTTGACCTCTGACAACTTTGACCTCAGAACATAAAAGCTGATGAAATTCCGTAAAGCATTTTACCCGGCGCGGTAATGACTCTTCCGGTTGGCTGCCTTTCTTGTAAATCCAAGATATACATATTATTATTTATAGATTTAAAAGGGGTGAGCTGGTAGAATCGTACGCACACCGGGCGAACTTTTTACCGGTATTTCGCCTGCCACTACGATTTGAGTTCAAATTCCTCAGAAGTCGACTTTGCCTTTCATCCTTTCGGGGTCGATTGAATGAGTACCAAATACGTACTGGGGTTGATGTAATCGACTTAATCCCTTCCCCTAAATTTAAGGCATTGTGCTTCAAGTAGAAAAGATTATTTATAGATTTATCTAGTTTGGGTTTAACAGTTTAAAACGAACCATTAACATATGGAAGTTTTGTCGTGTATAGAGAGAGTTGTGATGTTGGGAGTTCAATCCTGCCAGGCGACACAATAGCATCCACCTCGAGTTACCCCAAACCGCTTCAATGAAGTTAGGAATGACAAGAAATGTACCTAAGCCCTTTCGCTAAATTGCACTTCATGAATTGTGTTTACAGCAAATTTTCCTCTCACCTATTTCAAACAAATCTGTGCAGGTCATGAAGTTACCCTTCATTCATCTTCTCAATAGACCATAAAATGTCTAAAGCAGAAGTTTCAATGCGTTAACTTATGTAGGGCACTGCAGATATACGACACACATTCCACTGTGTTCCATTATATTCTATACTATTGCAGTAATAAATTTATCTGGGGAAATTTTATTCTATGAGTTTTTTTATCACGATTTTAAATAAAACAGAACAAAAGCCATAATTGTTTTTTGATCAGTTATATCGAAAAAAATATAAAAATAAAATTGATTTATTTCCAGAACACGTCAATGTTTATACGACATGTAAAAGAAAATAGAACAATTGCAGTGTATGTAACTATGGTGGAACACATAAAAGAGGGAACGGCAAATTGAGATGCTGCACATTGATAATAGTCGCATTTCCATGTGTGTGTGTGTGTGTGTGTGTAAAGAGACAGATATATAGACAAATAAGTACATACAAACATACATATATATATGCATATGTATATATATATATGTATATATATTTAT
>NC_068999.1:1598833-1601552 GCF_001194135.2 Octopus bimaculoides
ATTAGTATATATGCACACATTTATAAAACATATATATATATATATATACATACTTGCGCGCGCGCAAACACAATAATATATATATGAGTGTGTGTGTGTGTACATCTAGGTGTACTTTGGGCCGATTCTTTGTCTCTTCATCCTTATTTCTGTCTGCATCTCTCTCTAAATATATATATATATATATATACCGGAGTAAGCACATGAAATGTGCAACAAGGTGGAAGAAAGAGCACTCAAATACCAGAGGTAGAGTAATATGCTTTATTTAAAAGCAACAGAAATATGACAAAAAGCTGTATGAATGTGCGTTCCTGTGTTCGTATGTTCGTACTTGGCTTCGCATTTGTCTCTTTGCGCCTTTGTGTTTGAGTGTATTAGTGTGTACAAGAGTGATTGTAAAGTCTTGAAAAAAAAGACTTTAGATAAGTATAACACGAAGAAAAAAGAAGTATGCGATGCTGATCATCTTTTCGTAAAATGTATTTTTATTAAATCAAAATTTGAAAAATCCTTACTTTGACGCCATTGTTTCTCAAACGAAATATGAGAATTGATAAGTGAAAGAGTGGAATATAGAAACGGAATATTCATAAAACTAAACAGAAAAGTGGGATTAGTTGTTTTATATCTTTTATTCAGGCGTGATAACAGAGGCCATAATATGTTGCAAAAACTCCGAGAAAAGCGGGAGAGAAGATGGTATCTTTAAATCAGAAGATTCGTCTGAATGTTTCCAGCAGAGTATGCTCTGCTTAAAATACCTACAGAACCAAGTTATGAAGGTACAGTGATAAAATATAATACATAAGAAAACAAATTCATTTCTTGTCTGCAATAGCGAAATATTTCTTTTGGTATATATATTATAAAGGAAACGACTGAAGATATATAGAAAATAAAATAAATAATAATATTTGAGATTGTGCTAAAAAACAATCATACTAACTAGACTTATTTTAGACCATTCACAAAACCTAATTTAGGCTGTAACACTACAAAAACAAAGAGAAGGCGACATGTTGTTTTCGAAAATGAGTTGATATGATCACAATGAGAAAAAGATATCTTAATGTGTTAATGTTCAGAACGTTCTCCACGTTGACTTCTCCTTCATAAGCTGAACTTCGATAATCAAATACACCAATACAACCAACGATCAAAAATGGAAATAGAAAAGGAGGAAAAAAATAATGAAATTCAAAATGGGGTCAAGATTTTTGATAAAGAAATTATTTCGTCTGGTTATTTTTGTATGTGTCGGGTCTTTTATGGGATAATTACGTAACAAAATGGATTACACAAAGATTGCGGAAAGAAAACGGGAAAAGGCCAGAACTGTACACTTCTTGAATAAGGGAAAGTAGATCTAAAGTTCTAAAGAATTTCTAAACACGAAAAAAATTGGACAAAATTATGTGTTGGACATTTTCGTTGAAACAAAAAAATAACATATTTCTTATACCATCCATGTGAGGGGATTGATATTTAGTGAGGAACCGGTGTTCGGTTCGTTATTATTACTAGTGTTAAGATTAGTACTTGTTAAAGAGTTGAGGGTGGTATTGTTGGGTTGTATGGTATGATAATTATTGTGTCCGGTGCTATCTTCTGTGTTGTTCTCTATTTTTATTTGGGCGTTGTGGTAAATTTAAGGATCGGTTGGTAGCAGTGGCATTATAAGGGTTTGGGTTGTTCAAGGGCTAAATCGATGTATGGAGTTTATATGTATGGAGCTAGGGCTTATGTTGAGTTAATTTATTTGGTTGAAGGTTAGCTGGCTGCGTATTTCGGAGTTTCTTGTTGTTAAAATGTCGGATAACTCTGGCAATGTTGTTGTTGGAGATGGTGGTGGTTTAGAAAGCGGGTTGCGTGAATTTGTAAATATTTTTGTAGATTTAGGGAAATATTTTTCGAGTAGGGCCAAGAAGAATTTGGGTACTCGAATTTGGATGGTATGGGCGAAGGTGGGGGAACCAGATTACTTTCCGGATTCTAATTCTTTTAACCTTTTGGAGCGGGGTTACCTGGGTGGAGATAGGGTTTTGGAGGTGTATGCTGGTGTCTGTTTTTGGTGTATATAGGACGTGGAGTTACCTGGTAGGGGCGTCGTTTGTTAGATCCTCTACTTCTCCGACATTTGGACGGGTATTGGAAGGGTGGGATAGGGAGATTTTACGCCTATAATATGGAGGTGCGGAACTGGTTGCTGTTCCAGGTTTAGTGGAGAGAAGAATATCCCAGATTGGGAAGTATTCAACTGAGTATTTATATCTGCTACGCTCTTAGACACAATTGTAATATTTAGCATATTGATCGAATAACTCGTTATTAGTAGATAGTGAGGAGATCCGGTAGGAAACACTTTCCATAATAGACTTTAGGACGGAGGCGGGGTAGTTGGAGACGAATTTCACGTAATGGAGGCTTTTCTCACGCTTGTGGTATGGGTAGAAGTTTTGGTTTTGCAGGTCGAGGTATACGTCAAGGAAATTATATATATATATATATATATATATATATATATGTGTGTGTGTGTGTGTGTGTGTGTGTGTGTGTATATATATGCATATACAAACATACACGTATAGACACATACATAAGTTCATATAAATATAAGCATGATTCATATCATAAGCCCATATACGTGTATCTGTTTGCTCGTGCATACGTACAGACATATACATACATAATACATATACATACATACATATATATA
>NC_068999.1:1602668-1603826 GCF_001194135.2 Octopus bimaculoides
TGTACATATATATATATGTATATATATGCACACACACATATACCTATACACGCACACACACACGCACAAATATATATATATATATATATATATGCGTGTACGTATCTCTATATGTATACACCCATATATAGGTATATGTGCATGCATACATAAGGCATTTCTCGATATATTAAGAATATTATTTTGTGACTATTGTTGTTATTATTTTTATTATTAATGTTTTGTAAATCACTGAGACAAAGAAACTTAACTGAAGGAAAATTCCGAACATGAGACGTAGAATGAAATGTTTACCTGTTTGCAGTAGCTGTCTGTGACTTCGAAATTTTGCTGAAAAATGCGCATCAACCCATGTTTCATAAGCGCTGCCCAACACAATATTTAGTTCGCCATACAAGATAATGCATACTCCGATAGACAAACTTCACACAAGACATCTTTCACATCTCAGGACAAACTCCGCCAGATATTAAACACTTCACCAAACGATCTAATCAGCACCGGACAATGCACATTGAACCTGGCGTTCCAGCTATGATCTACCTATCGTTTTGTATATTAGGGAATATGCTTTCATCTAAATTATTCCATTTTTTAAGTTGGTAGCATGCGGATGAATTTCTATCAGGTCAAACGAACGCCTAGAAGAGTCCTCATTTAATATTGTACATGATTGTTCTGTGCATGCAGTAATGTATTGCCGTTTTCTCTTCTTAACTGCAACTTCATCCTAACATTTCGCTCCTGCAGGGACCTCGGAACAAAACTAATCAATATTATCACTTGCTTAGTAACTGTTGGCCATTTTAATATTGTGATGTTCCTATTCTACTCACATACATTCCTTGTGTGTATATGTGAGTAAGAGAGAGAGAGAGAGAAATTCTGTGTATGTAAACCTACGTAACAAAAATAAGCAAGCGTGGAAAACTTGAAGTATTTATTCGTAGCCTGAAACAAAAATTAAAAGAACAACTTTAATAGATTTGCGATCGGTCTCATTAGAGTTGTCTGCGTCACTTAAACAATCCCAGAGAAACAGACCACCAATCTGATTATATACTCAGCAAAAATCCAGTAGTTTAACATACACACACGTATTTGTATGTGTATGTACATGGATATATGTACATATATATATATATATATATATATATA
>NC_068999.1:1604240-1608792 GCF_001194135.2 Octopus bimaculoides
ATATATATATATATATATATATATATAGCATACGTATACAAGCATATATGTACGTATATATACATGTGTATTTGTATATGTGGTGGGAGAGATGTATATCTTCAGTGCTGCCAAGCGATATGAAATCTGCGCTAACACCATTAATGCACTGGCCTGTGTAACCCAATACAAAACTGTCATATTCTTTATGTTGTTATGCAAACTAAAGAAGTCATTAAATTCACAAATAATTTTTTTTTTTTTTAATTTATAAGAAATAACAAGAATTATCAAAAAAAAAAAAAGAACACAATCGAAAAGCAATTTCAAAAACAATAGCTAAAACAAATATGTTGTAATTCTGAAAATAGAGTGGCAGAGATTGCAAAATTGAATACGATAAGATATCCTGCGTTAGAATTTATGGCCAAAAACAATACTGGTCTTGAATACGGAATGGCTCATTACACAATTTATGGCACTAATTTGGACATTTTCTCACTGTTATCTGAACGGTTTTTCACACAGCTTCTTACGAGAAGTTTACACACAGGCAAATATATACGCACACATATCCGTAACATGAACGCGTATAAACTTATATATGGATGCATCCATGTATGTATATATGTGTATGTATCTATGGTTTAAATTTAGAAATGTTTCACCAATATACACAGAAAGTCTGCTTCCAAATCAGAAACGAGATTCTTTCACTGTAATTTACTTAGCGACACTGTGGCCATGTATAAATAATGTTTTGCTTCTGAAATGCATGTGTGCATATTATCTTGTGTGTGTATGTGTGTGTGTGTGTGTGTGTGTGTGTGTGTGTGTGTGCGCGCGCGCTTTGACAGGGAAATCAATTATTAAAGAAAGCAAAATACGTTTCCTAGTTATGTTTTATAGGTAATGTATGTTCTCCAAGCGACTGCAAGCGAGAAATGACTCATAACGCTGCGCCAGGGACATCTGCACACCCACCCACCACCATTAGCATTGACAAGCATTTAGTTTCTTGGTTTGTTTTCTGTCGCTGCTCATAACTTCAATGATGTTTAATTGCTCAGCAAAAACAAAATTCCAGTTTATAGAATCCACGTTATAGAGTAGAGGAAGTCTATTGCCAGTATACAAAGTAGAGACAATATAAGTCTACGCTTTATTAAACAGATAATGTAAATCTACGTTATATAACAGTGGTATAACTTCGATTCTAAGTTATAGCGCAGAGGCAATAATTTAGACCGAGAGAGTATAGTGACAATATAATTGTATGTCTTATCGTAGAGATAAAAGAATTGCAGTTGATAGGAAGGGGTGATATATTTCCACGGAAACAGTGTAGAAAATATATAACTCCAAGTTGTATAGTGTAGCGCAAATATATTCACAGAAAAGAATGTCTATTTTCTCCAGTTACCATAATTATGTAAATAATAAATTATAACTTATTGATTTCGTATTTCTTTACATTCTCCATAAATGTCAGTTTGTTTAGTAAAAGGATTTCTGCTGCAAATTTTCTACACTCGCTATAATTACAATTATGTTTTTTATATATATATATATATATATATATATATATTTCCCTTGAAATTGTTCGTGTTGTTGTTGTTGTTGTTGTTGCTGGTGGCGGTAGTGGCGCTGATGATGGTGATGGGGATACACTGCTGCTGCTGCTGCTGCTGCAACTGGTTGTCATTGTATTTGTTGCACTTGCTTTCTTGATGTTCTTTATAGGTTTTGGTTACATATTCCACTGTGAAACTTATTCATCCAACTTTTGTTTCCAACTCAAACCCATTCTAACACAAGCGCATTCACGCACACACGATAACTACTCACACACACCCAAATACGCACACAAGCAGCACAAATGCACACACACACACGTAAAGCATTATAAAGTGATTTGCATGAGGGTATATTTAAATGCACATAACCAGCCATACGTTTATACATATATACAGCTCTATACATATATTTATATATGTATACATGCATATATATATATACGTGTATATATACATACATACATATATAAATATAAATATAAATATATATATATATATATATACATGTGTATCTATATGAGTTCAGCAAAAGTTTAGAATCTGATAAATATCGTACTTAAGTTGAAGCACCAGAATTTAGTATGGTATTATCCATACAATTTCAAAATAAGGTGATTATAATCAAAATAAGCAACAATGATATCCAGAGATGATGCAGTACGATCGTTTCATGCAAGTCCATTTAATTGAACAATGCAACCATTATATCAGTTTAAATGCAAAGCAATCATCAGCTGCACAAAGACATAGAATTTAATTAACTGAAAAAACTGATGGACACATTAGTATAATTTTGCCTAAAATCTCCCAAAATTTAAGGCGATAGACAAAGAATATGCCGCCTTTCCTTTCCGTGCAGCTGAAGATTGTTCTGCATTTAAATTGATGTAATGGTTGCATTGTTCAATTAAATGGAGTTGCGCGAATCGATCGTACTACATTACCTCTGGATATCCCTGTTGCTTATTTATATATATATATACATACATACATATATACATACATACATACATACGTACATGCATACATACATACACACACACACACACACACACATACATACATATATATATATATATATATATATATATATATATATATATATGTGTGTGTGTGTGTGTGTGTGTGTGTGTGTGTGTGTGTATATATAAGAACTTTCAGCAGATATTCATAGACATATAAAGAAGGAGAGAGTGTCTGAAAGAGGGGAGAGGGAGAGAGGTGAACGGTAGTTCTTCTGCAAGCGATTTTCATTTCAGATAAATGGCTGCAAATGAAATTATTACATCGTAACAGAGACAAGGTAGACATTGACATTACACATATAACGTTACGATAATTTTCGTTTCATTTCGCCGTATGATATAACAGTGTCTATGAAAACATTTGGTGGATGTTGTATATGTATAAATTATGTATATGTATAAATATGTATATGCATAAATTAGTCTCATTGAATGCCCTGGTATACTGATACGGTAAGTAATACCCAAGCAGTTGGTGGTTTTATAACTAAAATTTCGTGAAATACGACAATATGAAGATAAGCTAAAATAATATCATAATAGTAAAACCACAAAACCGAATATAAATTAGCATCTGCGATTTCCTTTCCTGTATACTGCTTCAACGACGTGCAGACATGTTTGGGTGGTTAATATCTTCACTTCGTAAGGCGGCGAACTGGCAGAATCGTTAGCACGACGGGCGAAATGCTTAGCGGTATTTCGTCTGCCGTTACGTTCTGAGTTGAAATTCTGCCGAGGTCGACTTTGCCTTTCATCCTTTCTGGGTCGAAAATTTAAGTACCAGTTACGCAGTGGGGTCGATGTAATCGACTTAATCCCTTTGTGTCCCCTATGTTTAGCCCCTTGTGGGCACTAAAGATATAAGAAACGTTAGCACGCCGGACGAAAAACTTGGTATTTTGTCTGTCTTTACGTTCTGATTTCAAATTCTGCCGAGGTCGATTTGCCTTTCATCCTTTCGAGGTCGATAAATTAAGTACCAGTCGCGTACTGAGGTCGATCTAATCGACTGGCTCCCTCATCAAAAATTTCGTACCTTGTGCCTAGAGTAGAAAAGAATATATTCACTTCGCCACCAGATGGCTGAGAGTAACTTCTCAATAGGAACTGAGTCGAGTGCATGCTGGTCCTTTGATTTGTCTCATCCAATGACGAAGCGGTTCGGCAAAAATAACGACAGAATAAGGTGAGGGTTGTTCGCTTTGTTCGAGTCTGCTCTTTCAACCGATTTTCCGAAAGATTACCCATAATCCTCTCACTGAAATATCTAAAACCATAAAGCAATTTGGTTTATTAGAGCAATAAGTGAACATTAGCGTCGCAAATTTTGAGGCTTCACATCAGTCAAATACGGTCAACGTATTACCGGCGTCCGGGATGATGGAGAAGTTTCTGGCACCTGAGGCAAATAAAACATGATATATTGTTTAACACCAAGGTCTGCGACAAGATACTTTCGCCATTGGTACCCAGGAGGGTTTAACAATCGCATTCATATAACCATCATCGAAATAAGTCTGTGTGCATGTGTGTGTTCATCTATATGTGCGTGTATGCATGTAGTTGGGAATCAAACTACTCACTAAACAGTACAGCCAATCCTACGCCCACACGCATAGGCACTCTGTCATTTTAGTGACGACTATATTCTGCGTTTTGGTTTTAAATTGCGAATAGCCATTTGATAATAGCCATTTAATAATTTATGTGCGTGTGCGTGCGCGTGCGCGTGCGTGCGCTTTCCCGCGCGTATATATTTATATATGTACACGCATGATGCAGCAATGTTGAGCAAAAGTTATCGTTGTAGTCTTTTTTTATTTAACAACATAAATATGCTTCTATATCAAAAGTATTAACTGATACTAGAATTTAGTATTTCAATGGTTTTATATATAACTTTGCATAAAGATATTTCATAATGTATATATATATATATATATATAAATATATATATATATATATATA
>NC_068999.1:1608960-1612465 GCF_001194135.2 Octopus bimaculoides
CACACACACACGCTTTTAGCCTACGTGTGAATGTATGCAAATGGAATGGTAGTTTCAGGCGGTTGTCTTCTTTCACCTGTGACGTCTTCCTCACATTCCGCTATTTAAAATAACAATAAAACTGTCTTTGTAGCAAATATGTCTACCACAGATTGAACGTACAAGGGAGAGAAGATGGCGGTGCTGAACAGGGTGGCGTATAATCATCTGTTGCTGCCTGCGCTGATAAAGAAACACATTAGATTTACACAAAAATAATCCCAATAAAACAAACAAACGCATGCGCGTGGATATGTGTGAGTACAAATCTGATATACGTATATAATAATATGAATATAAAATATACTGTTCAATCATGGGTGTGTATGCATAAATGTAGGGTATAGATTAATGCATACATAGATATGTGTATGGTCATAAATATGTACTTTTTTATGTGTTTGTATTTATGTATAACATGCATATAGATTTTCCTCCGTCTTCAGCGCATTTAATTCTATAGTAATCATCGTATTTTGAAAAACTGCTTAGCATGTATATGCATGCATATATTCACGCACACACACACACACACACACACACACATATGAAAATGTGTATATATATATATATATATATATATATATATATATGTATGTATGTTTATATATATATATATATACGTATATATGTATATATATGCGTGTGTGTGTGCATATACACATACATATATACAGGCATATATACATATATATATATATATATATATATATATATATATATATATATATATATATATATATATATATATATATATATGCATATATATGTATATATGCATATATGTATATATACATGCAGATATATATACATATAGACTCATGTATACATACATACATACATGCATACATATATACACATGCTTACATACATACATATATACATGCATACATACACACACCCACCCACACACACACACACACACACACACACACACAAGCGAAAGCATCTTTTCCGTAGCATTGCTTGTATCTAATTCATTGCGAACAGCAAGACAGGCAATCTCTGAGGCAATCATTGGCACCAGAAATGCTACACAGAAAACGGGCTTCCATAGAAATGGTAATGAATGTTTCAAGACAGAATTTTTTGCCTTGAGGAATAAATGTCAATTTATGAGAGATGAAGAATACAACTTGCCAACGCACAGCCTCCGCTTGCTTTTACAAATTCATGGCTTTCCTATTCGAAGATTTTCTCTGTAGTTTATTTAGGTATTTGGAATTTATTTGTGAGGTTTATTTTAGGCTTTTTGTTTGTTACTTTTTTTCTTTCTTTTCTTATAGCTTGTCACGTTTGTCTTTTAAAATTTTGTCTGTGTATTTATTTAAGGTTATTCTTATGGATATTCGTAATACTATCGTTATCATTATGAAATGTCATCACCGCCATCACCGTCATCATCGTCAGCATCATCGTCGTCATCGTCGTCGTCGTCGTCGTCGTCATTCTCATCATCATCATCTTAATATGCATTTTTAAATGCAAGTATTAGTTACATCTAGGATAACACGCATGAATTTATCCATAACTTTATAATTAGTATTATTTATTACTATTGTTATTGTTATTTATTATTTATTATTTATTATTATTGCTATTATTATTTATTATTTATTGTTGTTATTATTATTATTATTATTATTATTATTGTTAAATGGCAGAAGTTCCGAAGTGCTAGCACCTCGGATGACATGCTTCGCATCATTTCTTCATGTTTTGCGGTTCGGAGTTCAAATTCCTCCGTGATCGATTTTATATATTATCCATGTGGAGTCAATAAAATAAGATTAAAAAAAGTTGAGCACTTGGGTTGTAAACCCTCTGTCATTTGGGGGTCGCCGAAGCACCACTTATCAATCTCTTGACGTGAAAAAATCGGTAAGTTTCCTTATTCTGGAACCTGTGTTTCCCACGAAGATGAAACAGAATTTGAAGTCAAGATCAGGAAAAAGAACGCAATTTCAGTATTTCGTTGCCTTCGTCCAATATGGAGACCAAAATCCATCACTAAGAAGACAAATCTACAACAATACTCATTTATTATTTTACCAGCAGCCATCTACATCTACAAAACCTGACAAGTAGCGAAGATCTCGCAACTGCTGGACGTGTCCTTGGCGGAGGTTTGAGCTCTCTGAGTGCTCTTGTTATTATCATTATTATTATTATCATTATTATTATTATCATTATTATTAATTTCCTAGTTTTTAGTATTAATCTTGCTGTTGCACTTGTTGTCGTTGGAGTTTATGTTAATGCCGATGTTGCTGCTGATGGTGTTGATGATGGAATTTTACTAAAACCTGTTTACGTTGATAAGAAACCGATTTGAAATTAAATCACATAATGAAGATGACACGTCAGGTATAATGATATATACATACATTCATACCCACTTGCACACACATACATACATTCAAACATACATACATTCACACATATATACATACATACAGACAAGCATGCATACACACACATGCATACATACCTATATGTGTGTGTATGTGTGTGTTCTGCGTGTGCGTGTATATATGTTTGTGTGTGTGCGCGCACAGGTGTGTGTGCATATATGTGTGCATGTGTGTGTTCTGCGTGTGCATGCTTATATATTTATATGTGTGTCTGCCTATGTTTGAGATTGTGTATATGTGTGTGTGTGTGTATATGTGTCTGTATGTATGTGTATATATACGTTTGTATATATGTGAGTATATGTGTGTTCTACCTGTGCGTTTATGTATATGATGTATACGTGTGTGTGAGTTTTACGTGTGAGTGTATGTATATGTATATGTGTGTGTATATATGTGTTTGTGTGTGTGTGTGATTATGCAACGATCTAGACACGTACGCATGGTGCTGAACAGAAGTGGAAATCGTGCTTATATTTTCCTTTGAGTAAACACAATATGTTCGATATGTGCAAGAAAAAAATTTACGAGATAAGATATGTACTTTTACTCCCTATTAAAAAATGTATACAACCGCATATGCAAAACATGAATATATTCACAATTATCAACAGACACATATAAAACACTACCTATACCTATATACACATGTGTGTGTATTTATACATGTCTGTATGTATATGGATACTTCTTTCTATGTGTGTGTGTGTATACATGTATATATATATATATCTGTAGCAATATGTTTATAATGTATGTCTGGTTTCCTGTATAGGGGGGTGTGTGTGTCAGTGTGTGTAAGTGTGTGATTGTGTGTGTGTTATGACAATATTTGTTTTGTTTATAGCGATACAATAAAACCAGACAGGTAACGCTGAGATTAAATTATCAGTAAATAAATAAAATAAAATAAAATTGAAGCAGAAATTGAAACCCAAGAAATAGCAAGATTTAGAGAGATTTCGAAAATAATCTCTCAATACACAGATATATGCGAAAATGCACACACATATATATATATATATATATATATATATATATATATATATATA
>NC_068999.1:1612980-1615825 GCF_001194135.2 Octopus bimaculoides
ATATATATATATATATAATGGAGAGTGGTAAGGTACGGGCTTTCACAAAACATTGGTCGGCTCTCGATTGTATTACAAAAGAACTACCCAATGTGCCCCGCTGTGTAGCCTAGCCTAAAACCTCAAGGTTGAAAAGAGACCATTTTATCCACACGGATTATTGGCATGGATTAAGGAAGGAAATAGTAATTATGAATGGTAGCGCTCATTAATTTTGTGAATAAGTTTGATTTGTAAGGCTGGGCTTTAAGGATGATCGAGAAAATGCTTTGAGGGAAACCCGTATATTTCTGACAGATATAATAAACTTTGAAGGGGATAATTCATTATGCCAATAAATTTTATATCTATATTACTAACATCATTAGTAATTAGATGAGATATTTCAATGTGATTGTTTCACTTACCTAATTAGTCAACTTTTAATCTTTATTTAATTTATTATAGTGAATTATTAGTGCGTAGAGGATTTCAGAATAATATTTATTTAAGTGATAACGAGCGCCGAATTTAAGAAGATGAGATCTGGGCTATGGGCGAATTCTTTGCTTTCAGAAACCACTTAAATTTGGAATTGATTTTACCTAGAGCTGAAATGTATGCTTCTAAAAGATTTTCCCTTTTCATATACATATTATAATTAATTTTGCCGAATCGCCTCTTAATTAGCATATTCAGAATACAATATCAGTACAGGGAGTGAGCGAATTAATTAATTATAGAGATAACTCAAACTGAATTTGTATACTCAAGATTAATTGCCCTTTAGAAGAAATCCACATATTCATTGAGTATTTAAAAGTACGATTATGATTAGTAAGGTTTTTAAAGATTTAAGAGTCAAGAAATTTCCGTACAGATATATGCATAATCATTCGACAACATTATCAGCCTATATTTGGAGAGTGAAAAAGAGAAGCATTTTCATCAGGTCCAGGTAAGCACTTTAGAGAAGAGAAAATCCATATAACTGAATCTACAGTTTCTGCATTGTGGCTTTACAAAAGAACACGCACGTATGTACATACATATGTGAGGTAGAATGCAGGTGCATTGAGGTACCAGACCATGTTTATATAGTTTGTATCTATGTTTGGATATGTGGCTTTGTATGTACTTGTACGTATCTCTTTTTCTATCTATGTCTTCTGTAAACACAAAATTGCAATGATACAAATTGCCAGTCATTCGTAATTCCAGCTACTGTTATATATTGTCTTGCTAAGGAAAAAACGTATTCCGTTCAACAGCGGCTAACGAGGCAAAAAGTCAACGAAACATCAAGATAACCTACAGAGTAGTTTTTATTTATTTATGATCTATATATATATATATATATATATATATATATATAGAGAGAGAGAGAGAGAGAGAGAGAGAGAGAGAGAGAGAGAGAGAGATCATAGATTATCTTCTTCCTCACATTGGCTCCTGCCCTCAGCTCCTTTCACGTCTCCCATTTATTGATTACGCACATCTACACTGCATGGCCGTCTATACTTCAACACTTGCTCACCACCTCTATACATATACACCCACCACACGATGACCGACACATAATTCATCTGTTCTGCTCATTTCCAGGCATGAACACACAACCACTTGTTCCTCTCTTTCGAGCTTCTCTGCTTAGAACAACATTGTCATCTGGTTTCTAATCCAACTCATTGCCCGGTTTTTATTTTGCCCACTAAATATTTATCTGCTTCTCTCTTTTTTCTGATGAAGGACTAACTTCCGCAACGTTAGACATAATCGCTGACCGTTGAAGAGTTAAGCTTATAGCGCATTTGTTAAATTTCGTTCTTCTCATAATGTCACGTTTACGTTCAATATATCTGTCCTATACGTATATATATATGTATGTGTGCTTTTATATTTGCGAATATGTATATGTATACATGGTTTTTGCGTGTGTGTAAATTGGGATGGAAAATAGGGGAAAAAAGTGTGGAAGGAAACAGAGAAAGTAAAAAGAAGAAAAGTAGAATGCTAAACAATGCTGACACTTATGTATACATTATTACAGAAAAAATCTTGTATGGAAGCACAAAGAAAAAAACTAAAAAAATTCAATCGGAAGAATACAGAAAAATAACTAAACAGGAAGTCATAAAAGACAAAAAGAGGTAGATTGAGGGGACAGGTAAACAATACGAGAGAGGAAAGAAGATAGGTGTAAAGCAAGGAGGGAAAGAGAAAGAGAGAGAAAGCAAGGATAGGAGTGATTATGTATATGTGTATATATATATATATATAAATGAGCGATTATTCATATATATATATATATATATATGAGTGATTATTCATATATGTATGTATATATATATATATATATATATATGGAGAGAGAGAGAGAGAGATAGAATACGAAGAAATTATTTTAGTAGTCATATATATCGGTTGAAGTTCGTTGCACACAAATGGTTTGGTTTCATCATCTGACAGAAAATTAGTAGTAGTAGTAGTAGTAGTAGTAGTAGTAGTAGTAGTAGTAGTAGTAGTAGTAGTAGTAGTAGTAGTGATAGTTATTGTTGGTGGTGGAGTAACTATTTGCTTGTTTTTTTTAGTACTCTTTACTAGTGGTGTGTCAAGAACTTTTTTCTTTTCACAATTTGGGGAGATCTATTATGAAACGGAAGATGAAGGGAACAAGCAAACAAAAATCCAATTCTATATTTATATGCTCACACGTACATACACAGATACATAAATCAATACATATACAAATATACACACACAAACACACATAGATGACGAGACAGACTGATAAAAAATGTGTGTGTGTGTATGAGTGTACATATATATATATATATATATATATATATATATATATATATATATA
>NC_068999.1:1615969-1620959 GCF_001194135.2 Octopus bimaculoides
ATATATATATGTAAATATATACATATGTACATATAAAGATATATAGAGATATGTATGTACGTACGTATGGATGGATGGATGGATGGATGGACGGATGTATGGATGTGGTTTAGATAAACTGTTGGTGGTAGTCCTCTTACGGCCGTTTCAGAGGCACAGTAATCCATAAATTTTAAGGGTGTTTTTACTCCAAAAATTGGATATGCCACCTTCATCACAGCGAGTATATTTATCAGAATTCACATTTCGTACAGTGTTGTAATGAAGTGTTTTGCTCAAGAATATAACGCATCACCTGGCCCAGGATTCGAAACCACGATCTTACGTTCACGACTTCATGCGACACCCTAACCATTGCGCTACGAGTATTCATTTGTATAACACATATAACTCAAGAAAAAAGTAAGCCCAATCACACAAGGATAGACACTCACACCCATAACAATAAAAGCTTACACACACACATACACACACACACATATAAACACACACACATACACACAAACACGCGCTCGCGCGCTCACACGCACACATGCCCCACTGAAGCAATAAATAAATGATACAGACATTCCCAAATTATTGAGAATGTGTATAATCCTGAACACTTACGCATCCATATTTACGTGTGTATTTTAGTGTATGAGTACGTGTGAATCAGTATGAATATATGGTCTATGTGTATATATATTTGATATTGCATGAATTTGCGTATGAAACTTTAAAAAGTGAAAAAGAAAACAACTCTGGGAAATAACTATAAGCTTACATTTTTTGAAATCTTATGAGGATGTATTTGGAAAAAATAGTTTATTTTTCTTCTATTTTATAAATATAAAGGCAAAAATGTTCTGTTATATAATAGAATAATATTCTATTACCTTTAGAAAAGACTCCTTATATAATAGGATAATATCCACCTAAAATATTAGAATAGCATTAGTATTTAACACTGTTTTCATAATATTATAAGAATATTATTCGTACATCAGACGTTTTCAAAGAAATAAGTATTTATAATTTATTTAAACAGTGGCGTAATGAATGTCATATACATACTATTATAAATTCATATTATTTCCCCTGTGAAATGCAGCCATAAAAAAATAGAATATAGCAGTAACTAATTGCAACATTCAATGAGAAAAGAGGTAGATAGAAATTTATTAATATCATATGTCTCAAGTATATGGGCGTTCATAAAGAAGCATGTACAACAATAGACATATATCTTGGTATATTCGATACCGTGTGCATGGTATACTCAAAATGATGTTCACTATATGTATGTAAACATATATATATATATATATATGTGTGTGTGTGTATATATATATATATATATATATATCGTATTTGGATTTGCTTTGCAAGATTCTTTATGTGAGTTCGTGTGTTGAAGCATATTCTATTGTGTCCGGGGAGAGTCATTCTCTTTTAGTGCCTTATAATTTAACACACTCACCGGTAAAATTTCTGTTCATTTCCTTCTTTATTTTTACCTGTGAGTGTGTTAAATTATAAGGAATCAAAAGAGAATGACTCTTCCCAAACAAAACAGTGTGCCTGTGTGTGTATATATATATATATATATATATGTATATATATATACATACTGGGACTTCAAGCATTGTTTGGAGGTAATGAGTGACATTGTATTTTTTGCAAGTGTTGCAGGAAATTGGTAAAGTGTGCGTGGATTTTCCGTCCAATACCGTTTCATTGTACATATTAAACAAGAGTCAAACGACTGCATTTTTCAAATATATATGTGTAAGTTTACACAGATCCTATTATGAGTGAACGAAATATTTTAATACGAACAAATTCAATCTGAACATGAGTTATCTCCTCGTATCTGTTCATCATAACTCACAGCATACCACCAAACAACGTTTCAAACCCAGGAAAGTCTAATCAAAAATCATGTAGCATATTTAACATGGAGACAGATTATTAAAATTCTTCAGCGGTACTTTTGACAATTGGGAATTTTTCGCATGAAATTAATGATAGAATTGTTAATCCACAAATAAAAAAAAATGTTTATTCACCAAATGTGCTGTTGAGCATTCATTGTCTCAACAGCTCATCAATATCTTATTCACGTGCGTGTCTGTACGAATGAGTGTGTATGCATGTATACATATAAATAAATGTATATAAACATATATGCGTGTGTGCGTGTGTGTGTGTGTCTGTGAGTGTATATGTGTGTACATATATATATGTAAATATATGTGTGTCCGTATATAAATGCCTATAGCTTAATTATATATATATATGGACGCGTGTGTGTGTGTGTCTGTATGTTCGTGAGCATCAGTTTGTTTGTGTGTGTGTGTGTGTGTGTGTGTGTGTGTGGAAACGTATGCGTGTTATGTTCCGCAAATATTTTAATTTAATATTAGAAAGTGGAATTCCTTTAAACAGTTAATTTCCGTTAGGAAGTACAACAATGAAAAACGAATTATTTTATTTATTTATTTCTTCACTCATTTTTATATAATTAATTTGTTCTTCCCACAATTTAGCATTACTGCATTATTATTTTCATCATAAAATATTCATTACATATACATATACATACGTATGTATGTATGTATGTATGTATGTATGAATGAGTGTGTATGTGTGTTTGTGTATATATATGTGGGTGTGTGTCTATATGTATATGTGTGTATATATATACACACACATATACATATATGTATATTATATGTGTGTGTGTATATATATATAAAGTATGTATATATTTATATATATGTATGTGTATATACAATTAAATATGTGATTATATATATCTGTATATATATGTGTGTGTGTGTGTGAATGAATGTTTGTGTATGCAATTATTTATACATGTATCATACGTATGAATGCATATATGAATGTATACATATGCACACACACACACACACATTTGTATATGGTTCAAATGTACAAAAGAAAAAAATAAGCTATTATATACAAATAGAATAACTACGTCTGCTCACACGTATTTAATATATATACCTGCGTGAGTATGTATAAATAGACTTACTCGTATCTATTTATACCACGTATATGTGTATGTGTGTGTGTCTGCATGGATATGTGTGTGTGTGTGTGTGATTGTGTGTGTGTGTGTATACATTAGATGTATAAGTTTAATAGAATAGTTTTTATTTATTTGATACCATTTTCTCAATGAATTAGTCTTTCCTAAGATATAGCGAAATATCCAAAGGTGCAATAAAAGAACAAATAGGGACCACTTCTACTGCACGTTTGAAGCTTGATTTTTCATGGAGGCCATAGATTGATGTTTATTATTCATATAAAGATTATGCAAGTCGCAATAAATTTTAACATGTAGCAATCTACTTAATGTGGTTCATCTTGGTTGACCTATTTGCAATGACTACATCCGTTCTCGCTACAGATTTAGTTTTACGTTTAAATGTTCTTAAAATTCATTCACGTTTTCCCTCTGTGGAAGGAACAAAGTTGCAATTTTTGCATAAATATTATAATGTACCATACTTTATTCAGGGTTAGAAAGATAATGAGGAACATTATTATTACCTCCTCTTTCAAACTACCTGTTGGAGTTCAATAGACTTCTGTATGCTGATAACCAGTCAGTTGGTGTTGAGGGCAGGGATTTTTTATATCTAGTTCAAATGTACAAAAGACAAAAAGAAAAAAAAAATCACATGACAGAGACAGGTGAGGAAATGGCAGAGACGGTGTATTAATTTTGACGCTCATAAAAATTCGAAAACCCATTGACGTTTCGAGACTGCGCTCGTCAGCAGAAAGGAATGACGAAAGAAAACGGAGAGAGAAAACTAATGTGCCTGGATTAACGGTTTCGTATGTCGAATAGACTGGAAGGAAGTGGTTGAATGGAAGGGTCATGTGTATGTGTTTGTGCATCAAGTTTATGCGACCATATTGAGTGTATTTATGCGTGGTTATGTAAATGAGCACGTGTGTGTGTTGGGATTAACGGAGGCAGAAACATGGTGGCTTTCTTTTCCAATGAAATGGATGTTTGAACAGGAGGGGAGTAACTGATTTGGGCCGTTGCTTTTAGAAAGCAAATGGCTTCAACAGATGCCGCAGGGAGTCTCGTACGGCATCTGTCAACAGGTCCGCCAATTTTCTACCCAGGATTTACATGCTTATCAGCATAGAAAGGGAAATGTTGCGTGTGGTGGGATATGAGCCCAAAACACAAAATGTCGGATTAAATGCGGCGAAGCACTCTAACAAACACTCTACCGCCTTTAATAGATAGCAGCCATTTTGAAATACTGAACTATAATGCATCACCCATCGCGAATCAACACAAAAATGTTTATATATCACTGTGTGTGTGTATGTATGTATGTATGTATGTATGTATGTATGTATGTATGTATGCGTGCATGTGCGTGTATTTATTTATTTAAAGGAAACCGAGAAATATTCAAGACAATCTGCGGAAATATAAAAAAACTACCAAATGAAAGAACGGAAGAATTTTGTCTGACGGTTCAGCCTGGTTTGTGATTTGATATTGGAAGATTTCAAGGCTTCTTTCTAAGTTGCAATATTTTAGAGACACATGAAAAGATATCTGTTCCGATCGATGCTGTATTATGTACGAAAGATCAAATGGTAAAGAAGAAGGATGGATATTTTTAATGGTATATTTATGATTTCATATCAAACAAACATTGAAATCGAGTCAATAGTTTTCTGAGAATATAGAAAGATGAGAAGAAATGGAGAAAAAGACCCTGAAAAAAAAACGCGGAATAAAATTGAATACTTATATATAGAGAGAGAGAAAAATAAATGTGTGGGTGAATGAATGATTGTAAGTATTTACTTTTGTACATATGCGTGAGAACGTGTGTATGCGAGCATGTGTATATATATGCATATATGCAGATAGCTAAATATGTGTCTGTCTGTGTACGTATATATATATCCATACATACATTCATATAAATATATATAT
>NC_068999.1:1621857-1623236 GCF_001194135.2 Octopus bimaculoides
TGTGTGTGTGTGTGTGTGTGTGTGTGTGTGTGTGTGTGTGTGTGTTTGTATGTGTGTGTTATGTAAAATGATATATCAAGGCCAAGGCAATGTGATATATCTAGGACATTTATAAAGAGAAGGGTAGTCTTACCAGCTGTTTCAGGGATATAAAAGGTATCTCATCACCAGAGATGTTATGAGAGAGTTTCAATATAATGAATTAGGAGAGTTCATTATATAAGAAGTTAATTTGGAAAGGGTGAGATACAGAAAGTATAAAGGGAGACATGAGAATAAAAATGAAAATAATCTTGGATATTAAAATTGGTGTTCCATTATCCAAGGAACGTCTTGTGTAGAATAGGTAAAGAGGTTTTTTGTTCAGGATATGTAAGTTCCATTAGGAGTTTGTATTTTATTATTTCAAATGCATAGTGTGCAGATATTAATTCCTTCTGTCAACCGTATTTCGCTGGTGAGGCCTTGATAAGCACGTGGGTTTAACAACGATACCACGTATCTCTAAAGCAATATTCTGAATTACGTATACTTTATTTCCGACGAAGGGTTTTTAGTCGAACAAATCGACCCCAGGACTGATTCTTTGTAAGCCCAGTACTTACTCTATCGGGTACTTTTACCGAACTACTACTTACGGAAACGTAAACACACCACCATCGGTTGTTAAGCGACGTTGGGAGACAAACAAATACACAAAGACACACACACATAAATATGTACATATACATTTATACACCAGGTTTCCTTTAGTTTCCGTTCACCAAATCGACGCACAAGGCTTTGGTCGGCCCGAGCCTATTGTAGAAGACACTTGCTGAAGTTGCTTGCAGTGGGACTAAACCCGGAACCATGTGGCTGGGAAGCAATGTACCATGTGGTATATATTTGATTTATCTAGACTGTGAAATCCTATAAACGCCTGCTTTCGAAAAACAAAAGTCCCAAAGTCAGTCCCTTTGTCACTGTCTTACAAATGAAGTGAACTTCATTCTGGCCGGTTACAAACCTATGATCAACACATCTATATATTCACAAAATGTCATCCACAACACATAAATAGATGAATGCTATACTTAGGACCCCCTGTGACATAATTCTATAAGTTATTTGCAAATTGACAAAATTGGACAAGACTCCATATACATCAAAGCTGATTAAGATATCGTCTACAAATATACGTTCCATAATCACGTTGCTGAATGCTTCCTATATTTACACCTCGAGGCAGCGGAAAACTTCAGCGCATCATTGACATTACAGAAAGATTTACTTACAAATTTCCTTTCTAGCTACATATGGAAATCCATATGCGTATATGCTTACGTACATGTGTGTATTTATATATATATATATATATATATATACATACATACATA
>NC_068999.1:1623435-1628148 GCF_001194135.2 Octopus bimaculoides
ATATATATATATATATATATATGTGTGTGTGTGTGTGTGTGTGTGTGTGTGTGTGTGTGTGTGTGTACGCACACATATGTAGAATTATATCGGATAATTAAATTCTTTACTGCATGGCGTCTTCTAGAGTTTTCGTCGACATCCACTTCTTTCGCTAACGAACATTAGAAACGGAACATAAATAATCGGTCGTAAGCGTGAAAAGGAAACTGCACCATTTAAAATTAAATTTAACGACCGTAGATAAACGTAACAAAAACCATTCTGGCGCGAGTTTTGTTACTGTTTTGTTCTTTGTCATATTTTTCTAGTTATTTTATTTTATTAATACTTCTACATTTTTTTTTCAAAATCCCTTGGAGATATTGTATTTTCTCGAGCAGAATAGGAAATCCCAGTTGATTGGTGTAATTAGATTACATTCGTTCCAAAGGAAGAAATTTGTATCAATTTCCAAGATTGATATTGTGTATGTGTGTACGTTTGTGTGTATGTCTATCTATACGTATGCATATACATATATTACAAATATGAAATATTGATTCATAGATAATAAATACACATATACATATATGAAAGTATACTTATTTTATCTACATGGCAACATATATATACATACATATATTTATGTGTATGTGCGTGTGTGCACGTGTATTGTGTGTTTGTGTGTGTGTGTGTGTGTGTGTGTGTGTGTGTGTGTGTGTGTGTGTGTGTGTGTGTGTGTGTGTGTGTGTGTGTGTGTGTGTGTGTAATTCATATTTTCATACAAATCTCTCATTATGTTACAAAGATTAGATTTCAAATTGGAGACACAAGAATCTTGCAATAGGACGCCTTCTATTCTGGAAGCACAATGGCGCATCCATCTTCCAATCTCAACTTCCTGTAACCATTGTTTTTCTTTTTTCCTCTTCCGCCTTACACAAAATTTCCTATATTTAATATCTGTGGAATGGAAGCAATTTTTTCACTCACCATTGCAGAAACTATAACTCATTTTAGAAGCATTTACTTCGAATTCTACCAAGTAAAATTTCATATTCCTTATATTTAAATCTAACTTTTCACTATAAGTCCTTAATTAATTTCCCTCAATAATAACTCACTGAGTTTCACCATAGTTCTCTATTGTTACCCAAATATTTCAATTATCCTACAAACCGATTCTGAAATATTGTAGCAGAGTATGTTGTAGAAAATAAATCGGGTTGTCCCCTCTAAATCCAGAGTAGTCATCTTGTCTCATTTTAAACATAGCAAATTAATTTAAAATTACTATTTCTGTTTCTATAAAATTTTGCTCAGGTATTTTATCTGTTAACTAACGATATATTCCAACCATTTCTTTATACAAAATTCCAGAAATTAGAGCGGTGGCGGATTGAAGCCCACGTTTTTGGTATTGTTAATTTAGGGAGCGTTTTAATAGGGAGCGTTTTAATAGGGCGCTAGAAAATACAGTGACCTTTAATCTACTTCTCTTTTGTTACTCTTCTTCTTCTTATTATTATTATTATTATTATTATTATTATTATTATTATTATTATTATTATTATTATTATTATTATTATTATTATTATTCTTCGTCTTCTTCTTTTCCAGCATGTTGGCACCGTCGATCGCAGCAACGGGGTTTCCATCTTCAAGCTGGCTGAGCATTGTGTTGTTGAGCAAAACCCTTCTTTTTGCGTTGTTCCAGTTCACCCAGCTTTAAAAGAATAACCCTGCGACAGTTTGGCGTCCCGTTCAGGGAGAATGCTATCATCTCTGTCGTCATTTATGCGCCATAGAAACCGAATGCCCGCCCAATGAGTCTAAGTACACGAAGCAATAAAGTCTGGGGGCTTAGATACAATTCATGTTATTTTATGTAGACTCTCGGTTACAGATGGTATAATAAGAGGAGAATCTTCCCTGGCATTCGACTGTGAGATGTGGCAGTTAATGCTATGATAAACAATTTAAATACTAATACCACTTGTAATGGTAGACATAACTTGCATACCGTCTTCATAAAACAATCTACTACCCTAATACCCGAACAGGACATATAGGATAATGTAGTCCTGGATACACTAAGCTTGAATACAACAATTATGTGATGTAAACGGCTGAGCCTTCATTTTAATCATATGTTTTCTTAATCAGGCAAGATCTGAGCTTAAAGAACCAAATAGGAAAGTCATGGATAGAAACTTTTTGCCTGGGGTTATACACAGCAACTATACATGGTGTTGTGGTTTGATGTTTGATATATTTTATAGTGTAGTACCTTGTGTTGCTTTAGGGGATGTTGTGTCACGTGCTGGTGTTTCGTGTTAGTGCAACGTTTAACACTGGTAAGCAATCTATTGCATTGAATCAACATATAAAACATTTCCGAACCTTCATCACCTTTAAACATTCAAATATTGATTAATAAACAAGTCTTGACATATAAGGAAAATATATTTAATGTGAATAACTTCAACCGAGCATTCATTTGGAGTTTGATTTGTCATCTCTTGATATGGTCAACAGTAAAGCCGGACAAGAATGGATTCGAACTTAGATGGCCAAATGTGTAACTGAATACTGCTAAATAATTTGTCCATCTGTCTGCCTCTTCTGCTAACCACCTACTTTCAAATCCACCGCTACACAGATTCTGTCTGTCCGTCGCCATTCTACGAGTCATTATATCGATTGTGCCAATCCATGGCCGTTTTGTTCGTCACACTAACAAATTCTAAATATGTCACCATATTTTCTGTCACGCAACAGATTCTGCTGATCTGCCACCATTTTACTAGACAGTCTATCGATTGTGTCAATCAGACGCCATTTTAGATCTAAATATGCTTTTAGAATATTTCCTTTCTCTTTATAGATGGCGATAACAGTCGTTAAACAAATATGTCCTCCACATACACTAAGCCATCACAGTCATTTAGCTATTGAATCATTTCTCTTTGTACCATGAAATGGGTTAGCAGCTTCTTCATGAAGCAGAAGTAAAAAAAAAATGTGCAACTAATTTGACACAGTGTTGGAATTGAACACTGGGTAAATAGAACGACCAAACTAAATACTGAATGATATCTTATTTACCATTCCTGCAACCTCACTACTTTTGTCGTTTTTCAATATTGATATTATTATCGAATCAGCAATATTTTTTTATGGGAAAAGCTATTTCGAAAAACAAATTAATTCATCGAAACTGAATTATTTATTTTAGCGCAAAAAAGAAAAAAGAAACAGCAACCAAATCGGAATCACTCACTCTGTGTTATCTATTTTTATTTTCTAAATTGATTCCGAATTTTATATCTGCTTTTTTTTTTCTTTCTTTTGATAAACCACTGATTTTTTTATTTATCTTTTTATTGAATTCAATATTCATATATTTTATTTTAGATATATTTTTTTTTCTTCATCTGTTTTCATTTTAGAGTTACCATTTTTTATTACTTTCAAACGAAATCAAAGAAGTATATTAAGTAATCTTTTAATTTCTTAATGTTTTTCTTTTTTTTTTTTTTGTATTTTTTGTTATTATGTTTTTAATAGAGTTATCTTTTTGTTTTGTTTGTAGTGTTTACTAGTTCAGACATAGATAGATAAATAGCAGGAAAAAATATTTGGCTACGCAAAGATTTTCAATATGAAAATACGTTATTTGTTTGTTTTCTTTTTCTCAATCATAAACGGAATATGTTCTTATTAGCAATTTTCGCGGCACTCAAACCCTGGTATTTCAATTCGTTTCCACTATATTCTTGTAAATAATGTCTCTTAGCTTCCTTCCAGACTTTATTGTAACTGTCATTTGGTCTCCTAGCGTCAAATATACGTTTATATATATTATTTTTTCGCCTCAGAATTAACACATCACCTGTCGTATACATCTAATCTTTCTACTTCTACGAAATCTAACACCACCACAAACATCACCACCACTACATTTGTAACCAACATATTACTACTACTACTACTACTACTACTACTACTACTACTACTACTACTATCACTACTACCACTAATAATAATAATAATAGTAATAATAATAATAATAATAATACTATTGGAAATTAGAATCAGTTTGGTGGTTATTTATGGATTATTTTGTTGCTCATAATATTTTTAGAGAAGGTTGTTTTATTTGATTTTTTTATAGATTGGCACTTATATCAAGATTTGTTGATGGTCATTGGTGAATAGCTTAATATTCAAGCACTTCAGACTGTAGAGTGCTGTGTACCTTTGTCCAATGGATAAAACGGATTGAACTGATGAGAGTAATAACGCATATAAATACACATGCGTTCGCATATGCATACATACATATGCACATACACACACACACACACACACACACACGCACACACACACACATATATATATATATATTTATACATATATACACTAGAAGATATAACCGATCTTGCTCGAGATTAAAGTGGCATAGTTTTTATTGTTTCGCTCATGTAACTGCGGCCATGTTGTAGCACCGCCGCTGGTCGAACAAATCGACCACAGGATTTATTCTTTCTACTTATCTAGTAGTTATTCTAACGGTGTATTTTGCCGAACCGCTAAGTTATGGGAACGTAAACATAGCAGCATTGCTTGTGAAACAATGATGGCGGTTTAGACAGACACACAGACACACACAAACAAGTATACACATATATACGACAGTCTTCTTTCAGTTTCCGTGTACGAAATCTA
>NC_068999.1:1628158-1629858 GCF_001194135.2 Octopus bimaculoides
ATATATATATTGTCAGAACTTATCATATTTCTCCAGTCGTGACATCGTATTCACGAAGCTTAACTAACCACTTATTTTGTCATGACAACGGAACTGACTTCAGAATTGACTTTTTCCGTGTGTACATTTTGTCCTTTGTATAACATCTTTTATACGCTACCAGATCTCAACTCAACCATTGGCACTGCCATGTCATCCATCGGATGACCTATGGGATAATTGGTAACCCCTCGTGTCGGTACTCATTACTGCAACACACAATGCGGTATCTTATGGCACATGCGCACACACACGCATGCGCATATGTGTGTCTGTGTGTGTAAAACAAATATATGTATATCTATCCATATATATATATATATATATATATATATATATATATATATATATATATATATATATATATATATATATATATATATATTCATTTTTGAGGCTATTATACAGGAATAGAGAGGCGAATATAATTCTCCGGAAACGAATTGTCACACTTGCTGCAACATAATATCTTTGGATTATTTTTTATTCTATTAAATCTTCCTTGTTTCTGTCAGACCATTCTAACCAAAGAAAAAGGCAATTTCAGGAATGCATTTGGGAAAACCACAAAGGAATTCACAACAAGCTTTGTCTGTTCATGTATAAATCATTGCTTCCTCCCCAACTCCTTTTTGTGTGTATATGTTTTGCAATGCAAACTATACGAGAGAGTAACTCTCCGATAAATGTGTGGCTTGCGGCTCATTTATGTATCCGCCATTGAGACCAAGTTCATTTTTCTATTTTTTTTATTTTCATTGTTTTTTTCTTCATTTATTTATATATTTATTTATTCATTTATGTACAAATCTTGCAACAGTTTCCTTTTTTCTGAGCATAACGAGAGCAGGATGGAACTGTAGCTGTCAATTTTGATCTAACTGAAAATGGTTCTCTGATCTATTACTTTAGTGAAATGGAATCTTGCCACAGGAGCATATGTCTCCATAAACGAATAAAACGGACAGTTCAGTTAGCAACAAGGCCACAATTTTATAAAAGACACATTGACATTTAGAGAGTTTCTGGAAATTCTCGACTACTAATAATGTATTCCAATAAGGAATTACATAAGAGATTCTTACAATTCTATAAGGAATTGATGAAATCTAACACAATAGTAACTTTGTCTCGAATGGATATGGTAAAAAATAATTTCACATGAAGTTAGGTCGTCCGATATAACTTTGAATATTTGGCATAGCGTCTTGTTCGTATATTCCTGCACAGTTTGAATATGTTAATGTTATAACGGAACTCGAATTCTTCCACGTCTGAGACAGTACTGCTGTTTTCACACATACATACACACACACACACATATCAGCGTCTCAAATAATGACCACTCGATTAATTAAATATGAAAATTCTCATGGATCCATTGCAACGTCTGGCAGGCAGCCATCTTTCTAGAATTTCTGGCTTCTACATTAATATTTCTATTTCTGAGAACGTCGATATTCAAAATTTCAAGAGATGAATAAATGCATGTATGTATGTATGTATGTATGTATCTATCTATCTATCTATCTATCTATCTATCTATCTATCTATCTATCTGTCTGTCTGTCTATGTATGTATGTATGTATTTATGTATGTATGTATGTATGTATGTATGTATGTATCTATCTATCTATATATATATATATATATATATATA
>NC_068999.1:1630007-1630584 GCF_001194135.2 Octopus bimaculoides
TGTGTGTGTGTGTGTGTGTGTGTGTGTGTGTGTGTGTGTGTGTGTGTGTGTGTAACTTTTAACAGGACAACATACACACTAGAGAGGACAGTTAAAGAGCAAACCACGAATAAGTGTAATTTCAAAGGGAATGAAAAATAAAAACATTTCTATAGTTACCCCTAGACTGGAGTTTCTGAATTTATGTGTAAATAAATTAATTTGCCGTCTGTGCTTCTTCTGTAAGGGCGCTAAGATTAATGCATTTTATGCAGCACGCAGGATGCACGTGCTACAAACTTAGACATTCTAACTTTTCAAATCCACTGCGCAACGCAGTTAAATTCAACAGCAAATAATAAAAAAAAATTTAGCTGCGTACAAAAAGAGCTTCGAAACTACGAAAATTTTACTGTGCAAATAATAAGGGTAGAAATTTTCGAGAAATTTTCTACCGGTGGAGAGCATGCATAACAAAGTCAATAGACAACTATTAAAGGTCACCTGATTTGAGTATATATACGTACACTATTTTATATGAAAAATTTGTGTGTGTGTTTGTGTTTATGTATGCATATATATACATATATATATATAT
>NC_068999.1:1630594-1631025 GCF_001194135.2 Octopus bimaculoides
AGCGTTCGACAGAATAATTAGTACGTACAGCTCAAGACAGAATCTTAATATGCATTGCTTTCATTATATATTCTACAGTATCAGAAGAAGACACGTATTATGGAAATTAATCGTCATTTTCGCTTACTTGTCAGCAATTTTCAAGTTCTTTTCGTGCTCTATTCTCTCTTTATTTCCTTGTACTCTTAGCTGTTGAGTCAGAATTGCCTAAGACCAGCTATGGTTACAGATAGATATGATAATCATAAACATCTTCGAATTATCTTAAATTGATGTATATTTTATCTGGCTTCCTCTTCGTATAAATGTTACGGAATAAATTATCAATGTTATATTTATTGATAACCAGCATATATTTCAATATAGTCCACTTTATTCCAAGATATTCCATTCTCAATCGTCCATTAACAGGAAGTTACATCCATATATAT
>NC_068999.1:1631152-1633625 GCF_001194135.2 Octopus bimaculoides
ATATATATATATATATATATATATATATATATACTTGGAAAAGGATGCGTGGCGTTCGATCATATAATAATAGAAATAATATAGATATATGCATATATCCATACATATATGTACATGCCTACGTCTATATGTATACATACATGCATAAATGTGTACAGGACATCACAAAAAGCGTTAAACACAATGAGAAACGAAAACATAAAAACGTTTCTCTTCCTAAATCAGAATTTTTACCAATTGTAACCAAATATGCTGCCTAGTCTCTCTGGAGACGAAAATAATGATCTTATTACTTCCAATAATGATATATTTTATGTTTATATAATATTTTATGTCAATAAATTATACAAAATATAAACACAAGTAGACAAAAGGAAACGCACACTCATTTGAGTAAAGGGTTTGTTTGATAACTTCCACCTCAGATTAAATTTCTGATTAATTTATTGAAAATCAAACAGCAGGAAAAAGAAGAAGACTTTTAGCAATATTCGAACTCAGAATGTAAAACTTCGCAGCTGAAAACATTTTCTCCATTGATGCGTCCAACCAACCATAGCATTCCTCTCATTAATATTTATTCAATCCTGCCAATAGCGAAATGTCACAATTCATTGATAATCTTTCTCTGGTTTATTTTCACGACCTTAAATGGATGAAAGATTGATCCGACTTCGGTAGGATTAGGAACCCGGAACGCACAGAGATGTGGCTAAATAACGCAACGTATTTTCTCCATCTTTGGTATTCCGCAACTGTTTTCAGTAAAAATAGTAATCACAGACTGATGCTACTCAGAGAGTTATAAAGATTATATGCATCAACACTGGAAACATTTTCTGACATAACTAGAATATAATCTATAAAAAAAAATCAACTAATGAGAGACAAAAGTATTTAAAAATATGATCAAAGGAAAATATAACGGAATATTTATTTGTATTGTTGATCAAACACAAAAGCGGTAATAATTAGTGGACAGGTGTAGAAGCGTGTGACGAAATAGTTTGATATCAACAACTACAAGTTTGGCAGAAACATGAATATCACATATAAGAGCTTTTTTATTAAGAAATCTAAATATTTGTTACTGGTTTGGTTTCGAGGAAATGGCTAAACGGATGCTCTTCACGGACACTGTCAAGAAAAAACAGAACAGTATGCAGGGTTCAAGAAGGGTGATGCTATGTATTGACACTAATGGGTGTGGTGGTGGGTGTTTGCTTGGGATGGGTATAGTATGAGGTAATTTGGTAAGGTAAACAAATAATTCGATCATACCTCAGCGCGAATGAGAGGTGACCAGCTAGATGCCGCTGCTAAAGTGCTGAATAGGGGAGGCGTGAGGAAATAATCAGCACATCTGTGGACAAGAGGCTGGAAGTATTTTTGAGAGATTTCATATTCGTCATAGACATGGCATTTCTGTGGATGAATTCTAAGATTTTGTATGTGTGTGTGTGTAGAGAGAGAGAAAGAGAGAGATAGAAAGAGAGAGAGAGAGAGAGAGAGAGAGAGAGAGAGAGAGAGAGAGAGATGTAGGTAGACACATATAAACATACCTACCTATATACATATATACATCCAAGTACACAAATACATATACTTTCCAGAAGTTTATCATTTAAGTATATATGAGCATGTTGAGATATGGAACGATATGCATGAGAATACATACATAAAACAAACCATTCAAATCTGCACATATACATACATACACACATACACGCATACATACATACACGCATACATACATACATACATACATACATACAGGCATACGTACATACGTAATACATACATAAAAGCAAAAATACCCTGTTGATGATGTTGAAATTCCAATGAAGGAGCCTTGGGTCTACGTTAGAACCTGGCTCTTTCTCTATTGACAAGAAATCTTGAAACAAAAAAAAACTGAACAATGCCATGCATACATATATGCATACGTCCGTCCGTCCGTACGTACATAGACAACCGCGGCATATCAGCAAAATTTCCAGAGTTGACAACCAGCAAAAATGGTAACGATAGAAGAAGGCTTGGCGACAATTCTGAAAGTTACAGAAACACAGTTTTTCAAAGACCGGAGAGTCTGATGCTTTGTTGCTCTTTTTTTAAATCAATGCTGCAATGATTCAAGACTTTGTAATACATTTCCATGAATTTTATTGTATTTAAGAATTTTATTTTAGGTTCTATTTGCTTTTAATTATTTATTCCTCTATTTCTAATTTTATTTTGAATCCAAAGAAAATTTTGAAGAATGGAGAGGACGTTTGGCATGTTTTTTTTTTCTCTTTACACAATAAGAGCCAACTAGCGGGAGATCTGGAATGAAATGAGAGAAATGTATTAGAGCGTGGTGGGAAATGTGTTAAATATATATATGTGTGTGTGTGTGTGTGTGTGTGTATACACATTACTGTGTGTATGCATATATATATATATACATACATGCGCATGCATATGTATT
>NC_068999.1:1634040-1634845 GCF_001194135.2 Octopus bimaculoides
ATATATATATATATATATACGCATATGATACACACACATTTATATGTATGTGCGCGTGAGGCTGGATATGTACGTGTGTGCGTGCGTGTATTCATACGTAAAGGCAATGTTTATTTATTCATTTATATAAACATACATGTACTTGTATACACAGGAGCATAAGAAGATTACACACACACACACACACACACACACACACGCAAACATACGCATACCCACATATATTATGTGTATATATATGTGTGTGTGTGTGTGTATTCCTATATATATATATATATATATATATGTATATATATACATACACATATATATATATATATACATATATATATATATATATATACATGTATATATATATATATATGTGTGTGTGTGTGTGTGTGTGTATGTGTGTGTGTGTGTGTATATATATATATGTATGTATGTATGTGTATATATATATATCAGAAGACATGCACATGCGCACATAGGACTCAATTATTGCTACTGGAGGCGAATATTTCCGAATAGAATACGGAAAATTAGTAGATATTGTGAATACAAGAGTAGAAAACTTGAAGACCGGCAGCTTTCACTACGATTACAAAAGACATGAGTGCGGGAAATTCTATGGTAAATTATGTTATATTTTAGTCTTAATAAGAAAAGTTATAAAGGAAAGCGAAATATCCGATAGTTCTCACTCGTTGTCCCTCTATGCTATTGTGTGTGAGTGTGTGCCTGTGTGTGCGTGTGTCTATGTGTGCGTCGAATTGTATGTGTGTACGTGCAGACCTCTGTTATTGTGTGCACTCATATATATATA
>NC_068999.1:1635668-1638294 GCF_001194135.2 Octopus bimaculoides
ATATATACACTCACACACACACTACACTCATATTTGTATATATTGACATATATGAATATATAAATATATACATATATAGTATATATATTTACACATGTATCTGTGTGTGTGTGTTTGTGGATGTGTGGATGTGGTCATATAACGCATACACACGCGTAGATACACACAGATGTGTAATATAAATGCGTGTATGCGCATATAGTTGTATATAAATTATAAAGAGAGAATGAAGGAAACTGAGGTCGCTGTTGAGAGATGTATTTATATGTATATATATATTTATGTGCAGATATGTATATATGCATATATAAGCATACATGTGTCTATATATATATTTATATGTATATATATGTATTATATGTATATATATGTATGTATGTACATATATGTATGCGATTGTGTGTATATGGGTGTGTGTGTGTATTTATCAACTTCACTATCTTGACCGACCGTCTGTCCGGCCTGGTTTCGACACCACTGGTCAGTGTACGCCATCCATTCATCTCTATATACAAAGTGTATGTGCGTATTTGTACACACATATTTTATTTTATGTTTGTGCAATGAATAAAACGCAGCCAGATTGTGTTATTCTGCTGATCTTCCATAATATCCACATATAACATATTCTGGTGAACAATGACACCTATTTACCTTGAAATAAGCGAGCACCTGTTATTCTTCCGACTTTGGTATGCGGTTTGATTTTATATTTTGTACACCGTATCTTCTTCAATTATAATCTTCCGAGAGAAAATCATCCTCAATCAGTTTCTTTTCAAGTATGCGGCTCTTAGCTTATAAATTTTCTCTTACGATTTGAGAGATCTTGTCTGAAGCTCGAATCAATTCACCGAAGAAAGAACCAATTCTGATTTTTGTCCGTTTTTCTCTTTTCTATTGTTCATTTTCCAATTATTTTAGCAAAATTCAAACATTAGCGAGTGTCACGGAAAGAAATATATATATAAAACACAAGTGCTAAAAAATATGTCAGTGAAACAAAATAAATACTGCCATTGACATTGGAAGTAATTGGAATGGAATTTCAACGACTTTCTAAGGTTCTTCATCTCAGTGAGAGACGCTGTCGAATACCATCAAGATTTATTGAGATTTTTGGTGTCACGAAAGATTTCCATACTCGGATGTAAACATGCCAATGCAAGAATGTTAAACAACAGAACTACGTCCGAAGAATATATCATATTATGAACCAGCATGGCTGCAATTCTCAATCTGAAACTAGGAAACCGATATTATGCATTGTCATATATAATATATGTATACATACATACATTCATACATACGTAAGTGGCTGTATGGTAAGAACCTTGCTTCCCAACATCATAGTTCCGGTTTCATGTCCACGGCGTGGCAACTTGGGCAAGTGTCGTTTACTACAGCCTCGGGCTGACCAAAGCCTTGTGAGCGGATTTGCTAGACGGAAACTGACAGAGGCCTGTCACACACACACACACACACACACACACACATATATATATATATATATATATATATATATATATATATATTATGTACGTATCTATGTATGCATGTATGTATATATGTATTTGTGTGTCTGTGTTTGTCACCACCTCCACCAACGCTTGACAACCAATTTTGGTGTAGCTACATTTCCATAACTTAGTGGTTCGGGAAAGAGAATAATAAAATATTCACCAGGCTTAAAAAGAATAAGTCAAGCGGTCAACTTCTTCGACTAAAAGATGGGGATCCAGCATGACCCCAGCCAAATTACGGTAACAAGTATATATGTGTATATATATATATATATATATATATATATACATACAAAATGAGCCCTACCAATATTTCAAAGGTCCAGTCTCTTATTACATTCTGTGTCACGCTGCATCTCCCTGTGATCTACGTTAAGTGTATGCATGTCCGTGGAGCACTCAGCCACTTTTATGTTCATTTTACGAATAGGTTGTTCCATTGATCGAATCAACTGCAACACTCATTGTCGCAACCGACGGTGAACCAGTTACAATATGAAATACAAAATATAATGTAGAACATGGAATAAGATCGAATATTCTATCACAGAGCACATATTTCTCTCGGTCGGTATTTCCTTCTGTCGTTCTTAACTTCTTTTCCATTTGCTTCGTGTGTTACTTATTTATTTGTGTTGTTATTTATGATTCCAAGAAATCTGTCTCCCAGAGATGATGGAGCTAATGCGATGCAAAATATAAGAAGGTCAATTGATTAACAATACTTTATTGCTTCTGGTTGGACCCAGAAGAATTATGACAAACAGGAAGAATAGAAGAGAATGAGAATATAAATGAAAAAACAATGACAAATATAAGACAAAAGCAAGAAGAAAAGCAACGACGTTGATGCCACAGAACACAATTTATCTTAGAATCGTGTCTTTGAATGTATTCGTTCGAATAGGTTTTAATAAAGACCATAATGTATACGCAATGCATACTTAAAAGTAAATATGTGCAGTTATATATACGTAAGTCTGTATATACATATATGTATGTATGTACATATATACATATGAGTATATATTCATACATACATATATAAGTACATATATATATATATATATATATATATATATATATATATATATATATATATA
>NC_068999.1:1638760-1640890 GCF_001194135.2 Octopus bimaculoides
ATATATATATATATATACATTTATGGATGTACAGAGAGGGAAGAAAAAGAGAGAAAGAGAAGACAGATCTGTATAAGTAGGTGTCTATATAAGAATACATATCAGCATACGCACACAGGGTCATAACTATCGCGAGATATACGGCTGGCCATAATATATGATATAATAAATTAAAACAGTAAACAGTTGATACAACATTTTATTCTCGTCGCTTCCATTATGTCAGTGTTTGACTGCAACAATATTTTACTTGGTTCATACTAACAACATTACATTCCAAAAACATATAATTTAACACATTGCATATAACACAAGGAAACCAAACTCGCAGACAAGAGTTTTATTGGAGTTTATACACGTAATACAAGAGATAGCAGGAAATATGAAAACGAATCAACTTTCTGGTTTGGCGGGATTAGAGATTATCCGTGATATTTGAGATTAAACTAAGAGGAAAAAGCTGATTAGAAATATTCATTTATTTTTTATATATGTATTTCATTATTTTTATATTGTGGTGTCTTTTTGGTACTTAGTATGTTTCATTTGTCTACGTATATAATAGATATATATATAAATCGAAATAGATGCGCCCTTTTAAAGCCTAGCAAGGCTCATGGGCCAGGTTTCCCGGTTTCAATGGCGTATGTATATTATATATATAGAGACATACATATATATCTATATCTCTCTCTCTCTATACGAATGTATATATATATATATATATATATATATATATATATATATATATATATATATATATATATGTAGTTCTATGAGTGACGTGATTCACCACAATTTCTACTCAGACACTTTCTCAACGTGCTGCACACTGTGATTGAACCGGAGCTGACGTCGTTGAGAAGCGAGCCTCTTAACTTCTCAGTCAGCCGTGATATACGTCTCAGACTGACAGCTGATAAAGTCTACTTCGAGAAACATGTGAAATCGAAAATATCAAATTGAACAAAACCCATGACTACTGAGTGCGGTTTCATATTTTCCATATTCCAAGAGGCCTTCGGTTAAATGATGTCATCACGGAAAAGGTTAATTAATTGTTATTTGCTCATTGCTTGGATGATGAACACAATACGATCCTAGTGCCAAGTGTTAATATTTTTCACTGAAATAGGGAGATAATTCATATTAATATTTGCAAGCCACGCTAGTATTACTTCTTCGTCTGCAGATATTTATCATGTCAGGAACACTGACAATAATTTCTTTTTTTAATATGAATTAATAACTGTGTCAGCATTGAGACAATATCTCTATTGTAGAGTTGACATTTCAATTTCAATAATCACGCGATTTTAGTTATCACGGTCGCCGTTATTAGTGTCGGCGTAGTTTGTCTCGTTTTCCCAGATTCCGACGCGTTTCATATGACTCTGCACCGAACTTGTTGATGGGGTGAGGGGGTTATAGGGAACCTTTTACTTTTGTTTTTGATGATGATGATGATGATGACAACGACGACGAAGGCGACAGCGGTGATGGTGATGATCATGGTGTTCATGATGAAGGGTTGTGGTGATGATGATCTTAACTTGTATGTTAATTCATCATCATCATTATCGTCATCGTCGTCGTCATCATCATTATAATCATCATCATCATTATCGTCATCATCATTATAATCATCATCATCAACAACAACGTCATCATCATTATCATCATTATAATCATCATCATCATCACTATCATCATTTGCAAATTAATATGAAAATTAAATCAATTTGCGTGTTTTTCGGAAAGAAAATGTGATTGTTGTCTGAAGGCAAGGGCCACCTCTGACCTGTTTCACACCGTTAAGATTCCTTCTTCATGTAAATGTGGCCTCTTCAGTAATCCTTTGAGTCATTTATTCTTAACTGCACGAAATTATCTCCCCATTCTAATAACTGCCGCTAGGTGTCTGTAAATTTTTCTCCCTTCCAAAAAATGAAAAAAAAAAAGAAAAAAAAAGGAAGAAAATTCAGAAATAAACGGAAATTTCAATTACGGATTTCTAGTCTTTATTTAATTTATTTATTATTTTTTTTTTTGCGTGCGTCACATTCTCTCTTAACATATTTACAGTAATTTATATTTTTGGCCCGTTTGACTTATTTCACTGAAATTGTG
>NC_068999.1:1641018-1642843 GCF_001194135.2 Octopus bimaculoides
GTGTGTGTGTGTGTGTGTGTGTGTGTGCGTGTGTGTGTTAGAATCTGCCATTAAGATTTCGACAGATGACAATTCCAATTTAGCAATCAGGCTACCATAGCTATCATGTCGTCTATCGACGTCTGTTTCTTCTATTTTCCCTGACACGGCTGCTTTTGATATTTCTCTCTAAATTCTTCGTTATTCTTCTTGTTGTTAATGTTGTTGTAGGTTCTTTCGTTGTTGTAGTAGTTTGTGTTATTACTTGAGTTGTACCTTTGATTGTTTTCTTTTAAGTCCAATGAAAAATCCTTCATCTTGTCGTTTATCTTTTTTCCTCAGAGAAATTGTATGGTGCTGTTATTGTTGTTATTGTTGCTGTAAGGTGCTGCTGCTGCTTGCTGGCGCCGTCCTCGTTGTTGTTCTTCATATTCCTGCTGTTTTTGTTGTTAGCTTTATCGTTTTCATTTCGGAGCTGTCATGTAGTTTCCGTTGATTGTTATGTTTTATACGCTTTAGTCTCACTCTAGTTGCAGTTATCGTTGTCATCGATTTCCTTATACTTATTGAGTTATTGATCAGAGCACGTGGTCTCATGGTTAGCGCTCTGCACGCGCTATTGCAAAATCGTGACTCGCATTCTGGGGCGGGCGTTGTGCTCTTGCGCAAAACCTTTCATGCCACGTTGCTGCTCACCAATGAACTATAAATTAGAAAAACTTCAAGGGGCCATTGATTAGTAAATCTTCAAGGGGGTGCTGCCCCGTTAAAAGGGAAAGTGATATCAGTCACTTATACACCATGGAAAGATGGCAGCTTGCCTTAAGAGTCTTAGGATTCGAGACAGTACTTACCTTACATTTCTTGTTATCGATATAGTTTTACAATATTTTTTTCTTTTAAAAAAGTGAACTTATATCATTGCTGCTCTGGTCTGTATGATGAGTTTTGGATTGCGAGAATCTTTACAGCATCAAAAAGGATGCCATCTGGTATTTCTTTCGGCTGGTTTTGTTCTGAGAAAAAAGCCTCTTTTCTTTCTAATGTCGATAAAATAAAGAATAGCTAAGTACTGGAGTCGATGTTAACGACATATACCCTCCCCTTACATACTGGAAAGTCCCAAAGAATCGTTACATTTTCGCCCTCAGTTACATCCACTGGGTGTTGCTTATACTATTTGTCAACGGTTTTTATTTCATAATGCCGACATAATAACCAATGTAGATTTTGGACGAAATGCCGCAAGGCATTTTACCTAGCGTACTAACTATTCTGCCGGCTCGCCACTTGTAATAATAATAATAATAATAATAATAATAATAATAATAATAATTACAAGGTATATAATGATGATGACAATGATATCCACACTGGTATTTCATTTGGTATTTTCTTTCCCGATTTATAACATCCAACTAAAGTTTATTCTTTTGTTAACATCTTGTCAAATGTGTTTTTATCTTATTATTCCTTTCTAGCTCTCAGTGTTTTCGTATTCATTTATATTTTTATTCCTGCTGTTTTTATTCATTTATTTATTCATTTATGTCTGTGAATATTCATTTATTTATTTATTTATTTATTTATTTATTTATTCTTCGTGTTTGACATCGTCTCCGTTACAATCTCTTCAGCTTTGAATGTTTGTCCTATCTTTCGTTTATTCTCTGTTTTGATTTGTTAAATGCACACAGACGCACACATATACAGACACCCACATTGTCACACTCACAGACACACACACACACACACACACACACACGTACGCACACGCATACTGACACACATACAGACGCACACAGAAACATACCCACGCACACACATAGATGCTTATATATATATA
>NC_068999.1:1643162-1646872 GCF_001194135.2 Octopus bimaculoides
GTATGTATGTATATACATACATATACATGGCTCTGTGTGTTTGTGTGTTTGTGTTTGTGCGTGTCTTTCTTTAGAATGAAGAATGAAATGTTTTGGAGCGTGTATTTTATTTTCCCCTTCCGCACCAAATAGGCACTTTACACACATCTTCACCTAGACGCATATATACCCGCATATATACACACATTCCCCTGTGCCACCCAGCCTCCATTCGCTGTCTATATAAACCGTCAATTTTGCAAATATCAACCAGAATGTTAAAATCGGGAATTGTCTTGTCTGATTCTTTTGAACGACTTGGTAATAATGTTATTACAGACTCTTTTTTTTTTTTGGTGTGGTTTATATTTTTGTTGTTGTTTTGTTTTGAGGATATAATTTTATTATTTTTTAACTATATATTATAACTGATTTTACATTAGTTTCAAATGTTGGCACAAGGTTAGTAAGTTCGAAGGAGGGAATACGTAGATTATACCGACCGCAGTGTTCAACTGGTAACTTAATCTGTCAACCCTGAAAGGATAAAAGGAAAAGTAGACATCGGTGGGATTCGAACTCGGAACTTAGAAGGCCTGAATTGACTAGTCAATAAGTACAGGTCCTCCAACTGTGACTACCACATCTTATTCGCAAACTTACATATGTCTTTCGTTTCTAAGAATGTACTAGAATCGCATAACATATTCTTTTCTACTCTAGGCACAGGGCCCGAAATTTGGTGGGAGGAGGCCAATCGATTAGATCGACCCCAGCTGGTACTTAATTTATCGACCCCGAAAGGATGAAAGGCAAAATCGACCTCGGCGAAATTTGAACTCAGAATATAAAGACAGACGAAACGCCGTTAAGCATTTCGCCCGGCGTCCTAACGCTTCTGCCAGCTCGCCGCCTTATCGCACAACATATTCATCGATAGATGGTGTCTTATAGAAAATTAGAGTGGTCTTTTATATTAGTTCTGTTGGATCGAAACTAGAGAGAATTCTAAGCTACCCAAACACCAAAACCGACATGTTGTATTATATAGTCTTAGAAACGGGAAAATGGTAGAATTACAGGGAACTCTTTATATCCTCTGCGGTAAAACAATAATACATTTAATTCACAAAGAGCAATATCTTTTATGCTGAAAGGAAGAATTCTCGTGCTTAGGATGCTTGTATTACTTCAGAGATGAAAAATAAGTAGTGTCTATTATACTTTTCCTTTGTGGTAAGTCTTTTTACAATTTTCTGTTTCCAAATATATCAGAATTGTTAAACACATCATAGCCTTCATCGATATTATTAAACTTATATCACACTTTGAAATATCTGCCTTAGATACAACGCTTAGATTTAAAGATAACACGATTCCAGATTGAATCTCTTAATTAATACGTCTGACTGATCAGAGTCAACCTATTCTTTAAGAAAGCAACATTAATTAACGTTATATTTAATTAACATTTCAATACCAACGGATACAGTATTAAACAAAGTAAATATTATATATTTATTTTCGCATCAACCGTGGTGATAGTTATGTGGAATAGATAGGGTGGTAGATTATTAAATTTTCCCACAGAGCCTGTATCAGATTGTCAGAGATTGTATTACATGTGTTAATCCATAGATCAAGAGTTCGAATTCCTTATAGATAGTTCAACAAAAGATAAGGCAAATAAGTAGTTTCTTACAGTACCGTTATGAGATTGCGAGACTCATATGCGCTGATTTGTATGTCCCGAGTTCAAATGCATTGTGTTTCAAAGCGTATATTGATTGGTACCGCGATTTTCTACACACCGCATTTCCTTAAAGATGAGTAATGGATCTTGGATAATAATCGTAACTGACGAACGTTCGTAGGAAACTCAACATAGGTATTCTTGTTATTGTTAATTTCTGTCTTCAAAAAACCAAATACCACTTGCCTGACTAATCTTTTACATGACAGCACAGTATGATGAAAGGGAAATTTGACTGTCCGAAAGGCTTTACAAGCAAGACTTCCGAAATAGTCATATTTTAACAGAATTCCACTCAGATCTAGATAACATAGAAAACCGAGGAGTCTTGATTATGTACTGGGGGGAAATGGAGAGAAGACAAAAAGAAATACATACATGGGAAATGAGAAGTAATAAAAGAGGGCAGTAAAATGGAATCGGGAAATGATGCGGTCTACTTTCAATGATTTTGACAGTATCTGATCTATAAATACTTAAGCCACCATGGAAATTAACGAAAAACCATTTAAGGAACCGAAGAGAAGAGAGTTAAAGCGGATAGTATCAAAAGTCAACGTAGAACTCCATGCGTATTATTGCAGTGATTAAGCCTGACTTAAGGCTAAAAGAGAGGTGGTTTTGAACTCCAATGGAAAACAAGTGCAGTTATGGTTTTATTGACAAGAATTTCGCTTTCCAATCACGTGGCTTCGGTGTGTGTGTGTGTGTGTGTGTGTGTGTGTGTGTGTGTGTGTGTGTGTGTGTGTGTGTGTGTGTGTGTGTGTGTGCGTGTGTGCGTGGATTTTTACGCTTGCGTTTATTCTCGTACCTCCTACGTTTGTGTTTATCTTCCTATTTACGTCCCTATAAATTTGTGATTCGGCAACTGTACAGAGAGATTAAATGACAAACTTCAAAATATGTTTGTGGAGGGGTGGAGGGCATATTTTCGAATTAATTCTCCAAGTCGGTACTCCAGCATGGCAGCACCCTGATGATGAAGCAAGTAAAATATATATCAGGAAACATAACACATTAATTATATTAATGTCCTAAATACACCGAAGTTCATATGTGATCTGGTTTCAATCAATAGAGAAATCTAAATTAGAAATTACAGCTCATAGACGTGGTATAGTCAAGGAAAATGGCAGACAGAATTTCGATTATATTTGGTGAATTTCTGAGTTCCTGTATAGCTTGTGTCGTGTTTGGTTTTCGTCACTAAATCTAGACCAAAGATTCGTTGTAATTTAGTCCAAAAACCAACTGAATCCGTCATTATGTACCAAAAAGTTTAATTTGTTGCACTCAGATCACAACATATAGTGAGTACACGCAACACGCACACACAAAAGGAAAATATATAGTTTTATATGTGAGTAGGAATCATTGCAACAACTATCTATCAAGCCATTTGCCTACAACGCCTATATGTGTGTGTGCGTAGAAAGAGAGAGAGGGAGAGAGAGACAAACAGGCAGAGATACACTCACATCTATACGAAGATTGTTACATGGGGAAGGAGACAGCCGAGCATTAGGTTAGGTTCCAAATATATTCATTGAAGTCTTGTTTTAGAAACAAACATGAAGATTCCGAAGACATCAATAGTTAAAAATAACTGGAAAGCTCTAATTGATGTCAGACTAAAATGGACGGAGACACTTGTGTGATGCCTACATCATTAATAAATAGAATGGACGCGCATAATTGCTCCCACATTATACCGACATGCATAGATGCACACATACATATATACATACATATATATATATGTATGTATATATACATACAAACTTACATATATATATATGTATGCATATGTATGCATATGTATGCATATATATATATATATATATATAGGCATATATACATAAATACATGCATACATATACACACACTTTGAGACGGATTTATATATAGATGAATATAAGTATGTTTGAATATATACATACACACACACACATATATATATACACACATACATACCAGC
>NC_068999.1:1647152-1653234 GCF_001194135.2 Octopus bimaculoides
ATATATATATATATATATATACTCGCATATACTGTATAATATGAAAGGATATAGTGTCTTTCATCTTTTATATCATCCAGATATTTACTGCGTGTATATACACACAGAGAGAATCGCACATATAAACATGTACACAAATATACACACGTACACGCACATTCCAAAGCATATATTTCTCCAGTAAAATAATTATTGTATGTTTTCTTATCAATCATTTGTCAAAACTAAACTCTATTCTTCCATTATCAAATCTCTAATTGCCGGGAATGGTCGAGTCGTTAAAACTGTAGACAAATTGTCCCTTTGTATATTAGAGTTGAAATTACCCGCAGGTGAAATTAGCTTTCATATTGCTACGATCGATACATGCCTGCAGCTAACACCGTCCATTAAATCTACTATGTCGCCTCCTCCATTGACATAGCAAATTCGACTGATAGTGTGAGATGTAGCGCTGATTTAACACATAATTATCTAAAGACGTTGTTCATACATCAGTGATTTCTTGTCTCTTTTCTGCTTTTTTTTTATGGTAACAATTATGGTCTCTTCATACCGTGGCCCAAAATCTCTCGCCATGTCTGTTTATGAACCACCGAATCACTCGCTTCTCAATGTTCTTGTTGTAAATACTACACACTCAACACTATATCCGATCAATGCTCTTCAGAGTATCTGCCCCTTCAACATCCTTTTGTCTTCGTCAATTTCCGGAAGGTTCCGTATGCACTAGCTAAATGTTAACGTAAAGGAAGTCATTCTCATTGGTCATCGACGATCGGCGAAAACTTTTTATTTGGCTTTCATAAACCTACTCCATCAACGGGAATACGCGCCACTGTAAATTTTCAATAAAGAAGATGGGAGAAAATGTTTCTTGAGTTACCCAGAAGAGAAGTGAATGAACATATGAATAAATACATATTTATGTATATATATAGATAGATATATATACACACGTAATAAATAGTTATGATGACATAACAACTAATGCCGTACGACGATCAACATACGTTCGCTATGTACAGTTTATCTACATTCGCCGTTGCTACATTCATACTGACCTCTGTCTTAACTATGATTCACAATTAATTTCAGATCAATCTGGGTGAAAAATACATTACTTTAACAAACTAAGGTGAGCAACGTGAAGTTCATGTATGTGTCCATTGTGTACAGGTTTATATAATTGTATGTACTTCTGCCTGTACGTTATAGCTTCATACGTTCTTAAATCCGACATCTTCACAGGCATGTAATTAGAATACATGCTAACATAGAGAGATAAATTCATGAGTTGATGAGGTTGTAACAGGTTTATGATAATATACCACATAAAGAATGTAAAGAGGGATATATTAGTACTACGTTAACTAACCAGTGATCCATTTCGTTTAGAATCACGTAATATTCTATTACACAGATTAACCAAACAGATCAGTTCCTCACGATCATCGTTATGGATCGGATTTCGGATGAAAACCATTTAATCAGTGTTCCTAGATTTCCTGCTTCACTTGGCGCGCAAATTATATATGCACGCATGCCTATGTGTGTATATGTAGCGGGTATGCATGTATGTATGCATTTGTGTATTTATGCATATATATACGTATATATGTATATATGCATATATGCATGTGTGTATATACATATACATATATATGTGTATGTATATATGTATATATATATATATATCATACAGGTAAACAAAGAGATCGACAGACACATAGTCACACAGATAGATAGATAGATAGATAGATACATACATACATACATACATACATACATACATACATAAAATGTATAAATGGCAGGGTAATATTGATGAGTTCCTATAATATAAGAGATCCTGTAATTTTGATGTGGATATTTTGTAACCCTTCCTGAATTATAATTATGTACCATTTCATATTTAATCGATTTCACACAATACATGTAATTATCTGTGCATATACACACACATATATATACATACATACATATATATATATATATATATATATATATATACATGCGTGTGTACGGGTGTGCTTATTATATAGAAATGCGGGTGTATATGAATATTATGAGTTTATTGTTGTGTTTTTACATGATTATATACGTATACCATTTCATCATCATCTTCAACATCATCATCGTAAGTATCAGACACCTTATCATCAATTTCATGTTAATCATCATTTTCTAGACTCATTTCAACATGTACCACACTTACACTCACACACCGCTACTCTCATCCATGTACATATACTTCAGTACAGCCTCATTTCCTCGCTTCTCTTGCATAGATATACGTATATCTCATATACTTTTTTTTAACACCGACTGAATTCTATGCATTCCATACGGAATATACGGGACCCGATGTAGAAATTTTTGCTTATATGTCTACATAGTGGATATATCTATGACTGTATCTGCATATTGAATGTAGTTGTCTATATAACCTATGGATTTATTTTCGCTGATAATTGCCTATTACATTTATTTTCTTTATAGCCTATACATCCTATAAATATTTATGCTAATCCATTTTTTTAATCTCCTATATACTTTTATTGCGATAGTTGTCAGTTACATTTATCTTATATGTAGCTTCTTTATTTACGACGGCAGTTGCCTATTGCTTGTACTTTTGTATTTGGCCAATATATGTACTTATATTGACAATTATCCGTTGCATACAGTTTTGCTTACAGCATATACATTCAATTATGAATTAAAAGCCTGACACCTTTAGTAAATTCCATTTTTATAACCGATGCATTTAACCCCCGCCGACTCAGTATAGCTTCAAATAGAAACCACAAATGAATACATCACGTTATTTTAAGCAACGGCAAAACAGACTACATATTGAATTCCTACAATAAATACATGGAATGATGGAATCTAAGAAAGTGTACTTTATTGCAGCCTCCATGAAGAAATAGCTACCACATGAATGTATACATCCTAATAAATAAATTTTTAAATATTTAGTTCATGAAGGTCGTTGGTGGTTCTTAACAGCCACGTTTACTAAACAGCTTAGGAAAGAGACTGAAGGCAGAAATAACGTAGCTACACTACAATATAATGTATTCAATAAGCCATTATTTCCGAGAATACAGCAAAAATAATTTCAAAGACAAGAAACTTTTGCCAGTAGACAGTGTTTCTTTATATTCAAAAGACTATATTTTTTGGTCAAACATCTCAACAGAAGAACAGAAGACATTAGAACAGGAAAATACAAGTTATGTCTAGGGTGAGCAAATAGTAAAGAGTAAATCACCAAAAGTGGAATAAATTGATTTTAATGAGTAAGAAATCTGACGTTTCGGAGGTGAACAATTCATCAGAGTGTCATAAGTTGTTTATATTTGCTGGTAGATAATTAGATTAGAAGTTGATGAAGATGAAAAGAAATTTCTAATGAAATCTAGTAGAGTATATAAGTGGTAGGAGAGATTTTCTACATTGTTGCGCAACCTGCTAGAAACAGCAGCCTAACCTCCCTCGGTTTATTCTCTGTCGCTTTTAAAGAACACATTGCATAATACATACAAAGAAATACATATCCGTTTAAAACAGACAATCACAGATAAAATACTATGCTTCATAATTTTCTGTGATCATGGGCTGAATAACGTTTTCAACAACAGCAACATGAACCAAGCGAATTTTGAACTAAGATCGCAGAGTAAGAAACCTAACGCTACCATTTCAATTTAGTCTGCTTCTCTATCGTTCCTTCTTTATGCTAAATCCTTAAAACTTCACGTTTCCATTTTTCATTTCCACACAAATTGAAATATCATTATAACTAACAATATCGCACGATTACAAAATAAATCAAGAAGATTATGTGAGGATAAATGTGACATTATGCTATGATAAATGCAGCATTGTTCTTGTATCATTACAACGCTTTCCAAAATAATCCTCTAAAACTAATAACGTTGCAACTAACTTCATATCGCTCTTTGATAAGAAAAAAAAAAGAAACAGCAGTAAATTTATTAGTCACGGAAACCAAAGCAACATTTTTAACCCTTTGCCATTACAATATGCCATTTATATATCATATTATAAATTATGTCTCAGTTATGCTGCAAAGGCGGATTTTTTTTCTAAAAATATGTTTTCAATACGATGCACGTATTTTTATTTCATTTTATCGAACAGGGTTCCATGTTAAAACTATTCCAATAATCGAAATTGAAAAGAAATGAGTGCGACAATGATATTTGAGTTTGGAAGTAAATTTATTTTATTTGTATTTTTAAACGTATTGTGACAAAGTGGTGGAATATTCTTTCTTCCTCGATTTCATTGAGTGAATAACCTTAATGGTTTCAAGGGCAAAGTGACATTGGTATGGTTTGAACGTAGGTCGTAGATTGGTTCGTTTTTGTACTATGTCTGTCATTTTACCCACAGCTACGAGCGAATGAGCTTTTAAGCAATCATTTACCCAACTAGATTTAGCAGCCAAAATTGTCTCCAAACTTAAGAAGTGGAAATGACGCATTATATAATGTAGAGATACTTAGGCTGGAGAGATCGAGGCTTAGCTGGAGCTAAATTAAAACGAGACAACAATAAGAACAAGATCATCATCTAGGACAACCAAACAGTTTCTGTGTCTTCCATTGTGTATTTAGATGAAGATTGTATGAAAGAGAGCACTCGAGGCATTTCTCAGATTAAAGATATGTCGAGTCTGAATTTCTATATGTTTATATCTGTAAGGGAATGGAGAGACTGACCGCGGCCCGCAGTTTTGACGAGTCACATTGAAGAAGCGGATGAAATGAGATGTTTTGAGTGTGATAAAAATTATAAACTAAGAGAGAAAAGCCACCAGAAGTAAGAAGTTCCTAGGATCGATATAAGAAATGGATTCCTATTTAAATGAAAGCCCAAACTACTGTTGTAACTTCTATAGTTAGAAGATTGAGAAACAAGCAATTTGGAAACTAGATTTATATTTATAGAATGTTGGTGAGTGAGTGTCAAACAGAAGTCTATTTCATATTGTGTATGTTTGCACGTCGGACGAAATGCTTAGCGGTATTTCGTCTGCTGTTACGTTCTGAGTTCAAATTCCACCGAGGTCGACTTTGCCTTTCATCCTTTAGGGGTCGATAAATTAAGTACCAGTTACGCACTGGGGTCGATGTAATCGACTTAATCCCTTTGTCTGTCCTTGTTTGTCCCCTCTGTGTTTAGCCCCTTGTGGGCAATAAAGAAATAGGTATTTCGTCTGTCTTTACATTCTGAGTTCAAATTCCACCGAGGTAGACTTTGCCTTTCATCCTTTTGGGGTCGATAAGTTTAGTACCAGTTGCGTACTGGGGCCCATCTAATCAACTGCCTCCCTCCCCAAAAGTTTCGCGCCTTGTGCCTAGATTAGAAAAGAATATGTGTGTTTGGCTGGCTGCAACACCGATCCGCATGTAGAGCACTGCAATCTTGATTGCTCATGAGTTTTGTAAATGGTCATTTATAGCTCAGTAGTGAAATATTGTCCGGCTTAAAACAGAAAGGTTAGTCCGGGGAATAATAAATGTTTGGTAAAGTTATATTTGACAGCGACCCTATTGTGATATTCTCTGCGAACGCCATCAAGATTCAACAAAGCAGTGAGAAATGTAGTAACCGAGGCAATATTTGAAACGACGCGACGCGCACGAGCGGTATTTAAAAGCCCAGCAGAATCAGATTGCAAAGTACTATTATTTTCCAAGATTACAATTCAAATTAGATAGAATTTTTTTTTTTTTTTTTTCAAAGAAACTCCGTCCAAGTGTTTTCGAAATATTCTGCCTCCCCTTCCCCCTCTCTCACTGACTCGTACGTCTGCTTTGAGAAGACCCACGTGACAGACACCCCCTCTCTATCTCTTTGTTTGTGAAAAATTGTTGCTACTCTCGTTCCACTTTCTGACTCGAACAGAAGCAATCCCATAATTCCTGAGTTAACCAGCTTACATGGTGGAATAACCTGGCGGGAAGTTTGAATTCTTTTTTTATTCAAAGCATCCGTTTGCACTATTATATTTTTGGAATATTCTGAAAACAAAAATATTATG
>NC_068999.1:1653369-1656956 GCF_001194135.2 Octopus bimaculoides
TTGTGTGTTCGCGTGTGTTCTTATATAAAAGTAGCCTTTTTCGAAATGAGTGTTATAAACAATATTTTGAGAAATAGTTTTTCGAAAAGAGACTTCGATGGAAAACAATTAATTATAAACGGTGAGAGACCAACACCGAATTTACCTAATTTGCAAAGCTACAACAAGAAATTCACGAAACAATTTCAGGTTAATTTGAATGAAAAGAAAAAAATGGTTAACTGGAAGTGCTACACTTAATAAATTATTCTGTTGGCTTTGTTTACTTTTTTGCTTAGAAAAGAATGTTTGGAATGATAAAGGCTATGATGCTTTAAATAATTTACATATGGCTATGCTAAAGCACTAGCGTTCTCAAAGGCGTATAAAATCTTTGATAGATCTTAAAATATTCGGGAATGTTCGCATAGACTTACAATTAGATGCTTGTAAAAATCAAAGTATACAACATCATAAGGAGAAAGACGAAACAGATCCATTCTGCAACGATTGATCGATGTTATTTATTTTTTTAGGCCTCCGGGAATTATCGTTTTGGGGTCATTTTGAATCTGAAGGCTCGTGGAAATTATAAATATGACCAAAAAATGGAAAGTCATCTAGATACAGCTTCTATCTTCAGCGGTCTCTCAAACACAATTCAAAATGACTTCATCGATGCAATTCATAAAGTTATGTTGAATGAGATGCAAAAGGAAAAAAACTGAGCAAGCTAAGTTTGTTTCTATTCCTGTTGATGAGACATCTGATGTCTCAGCATATTCACAACCGTCAACAGTTTTACGTTATGTTACAGAAGACTGTGTGACGAAAGAACGATTGATCGGTTTTAGTGATGTTAGTGCAGATCGCTCTGCAAATGCTTTATCTGAACATGTTTTTAAATGCATTGAGACGTGGCAGTGTGGAAAGAAATTGATTGCACAGAAATATGATGGTGCCGCTACAATTGCAGGACAATTAAATGGGTTACAGGCAAAAGTAAGACAGAATTATGAATGTACGATCTTTATTCATTGTTGTGCCCATATCCTAAATTTAGTTCTTTCACAATCATGTTCTATCCCATCCTGCGTTGTATTTGCGCTTGCACATCATAGATTCATCTATTTCTACGATGTGCCCAAGTCCACCAATTTGGTAGGGGTTACGCAAACGATAATTGCTTGTAATGTCCCTCATGTACTGATACCATTGAACAACAGTAGATTTTGAAAGACCGACTTTTTAAAGGACTCTTTACCAAAAACAGGTGTATAATTTATTTACTTTGTTTAAAAGAAATTATTTACTTTGTTCAGAAAAACCCTCATACATGTTTTGTGCATGACGCGCACTCGCGCTAGGTAGTCGTAGGATCGACTAGTCACGACTCACTAGCGCGGATGCGCGAGTGCGCGCACCGGAACCACTCTTCTTGAATAGTACCTAAAACGGACTGGGTACATTTATATATATATATGTATATATATATATATATATATATATATATATATATATATATATATATATCATTTCAATAAAGTTAACACATTGTCTGTTTTTTATGTATGTATGTATGTATATAAAACGACCAGCGGGTGAAATAATTCAAAGTACTTCTAATTTACAATATTACAAAATAGTGAGAAAACGTCGAGCGATATTTACAACATCCCAGCAGGATAAAGATGGGAAAGAACTTTTATTCTACAGTAATACAAAGCTGTGAGAAGTATATGGCGATATATAAAACTCCCAGCAGGTTAAAATAGTAAAGTAGTTTTATTTTACAATAATACGAAACAGTGAGAAACCTAGAGCGATATCGAAAAACTATTAGCAACTTAAAACATTAAAAGTACACTTGGTCTATGATCAGCTGATTGTCTTCATTTGAATTTCTCATACGTAATAGAAAAGCATGAATGTCATAAAATCGTTATTGCTCTTCTCCTACGTTGAGACAAGTTTTGCAATCACTGAATATTGTACAAGCTTCAATATGACTTAGCTAATAACAAAAGCAAATGGCTTTCTTCCTGAATCGTAACCGTCTATAGATGCAGAGATTTCCTACAATTTCAATCCGATTTCAGTAATTGCATTATTCTTGAGGGTGGGAGTCGCTTCAAAATAGTCTCTACTTCAGAGGTTAATCCCGTTGTGCTGTATCTTAGACATTCAAGTGTCTTCTAAAATAACCGAGATTCTACCAAGGCCTCGAGAGTTAAGTCTGTCAGACGGAAATCGATATACTCTATGTATTTATTCATCCCCTTAACGTAAGGGGATTCAGCATGACACAGCATATGACAAGGCTGGCCCTTGTAAATTACAGGTATAACTCATTTTTGCCATCTGAGTAGACTGGACGAGCGTGAAATGAAGTATCTTGCTCAAGGGCACAACGTAGCGCCGGGTGTGAAACTCACAACCTTAGGATCATGAGCCGAATAACCTTACCACTGAGCCATGAGCTTTCGGCCATAAAACAACATTTAGTAGGACCAACTACTGCTACTAAATCAACCTCTGCTACTATGGCAAGTAGCTTTCAACAGCAGTAAATATATTGGTATATAACAATGGCAGTAACTCTATCGATATGTAGTGCGGGAACATGTTTAACCCTCAGCCTTACCATCCGCCGGTGAAATAAGAAAATATTGATTGCAGTCTATGTAATATCTGATATCGATTATCTAATGTTTATTAAACACTACGCACACACGGAAACACATGCATACGTATAGACATAGATACACACATACATAGATAAAAATATACAAAAAAAATACATGTAGATACACACACACACACACACACGCATACATATAGGGAGAAAGATGCACGCAGACACAGAGACGATTTTTGAATTCGCCTTTGTATGGTTGTATGTACACACACAGATACACACACACAGATACACACACACAGACACGCATATATCTATCTTTCTCTCTCTCTCTCTCTCTCTCTCTCTCTCTCTCTCTCTCTGTATGTGTGTGTGTGTGTGTATACAAAGAGAGAGCAATAGAGAGTTAGGTGCAGGCGTGGCTGCCTGGTAAGTATGGTTCCAGTTTCAGCCCGAGTGCGTAGCACCATGTCACCTCGGGTAACTCTTCTTCCATAGGCACCAGGCAGACCAAAGCCTTGTGAGTGGATTTGTTATACGGGAACTGGGAAAGCACATCTATTATAAATACATATACATGTGTGTGTATCTGTATGTGTGTGTCTGTAGATGTGTATGTATATTAGTCTTTGTGTTTGTGTCTGACTTCTTGCACAGTTTGACAACCTGTGTTGGTTTGTTTACGTCAGCCGTAACGTCGCGGTTCATCCAAAAGAGACCGCTACAATAAGTGCCAGCCTTAAAAAGAAAAAGTTAAATATTAGAGTCGATTTGTTCGACTGATCCTTCGAGGTCGCACCCCAGCATGGTTGAAGACTGTGAGGAAGAAGAGTAAAATGTGTGTTAAAAAATATTCCAGAGTGTAAAGATCTCCATACAAAGTAGTAACTGATAGCTAGATGTAGACAATAAACTTAATCTGAACATATGCAGATTGCATGTATATATATATATATATATATATATATAT
>NC_068999.1:1657074-1659385 GCF_001194135.2 Octopus bimaculoides
TATATATATAGTGAGAATTTACAAAAAAAATTAAAGGACGAAGACGGGTGTGTAAATAACAAACAGATGTTACTAGTTTAACGCTCGGGAAGTGAGAAAGTATTTTGCGTTTCGAGCCTACGCTCTTCAACAGAAAGGAACACAGAAATAAGCAGAGAGAGAAAACAGAAAAAGTTTTAGTGGCTAGCGATCTATCATGGCGAATGCCAGACAAAGGGGTTACACAGTATATATGTATGTTCGTAAGGAGGCAGTCAAGTACTTAAACACGTAGATAGGTAGATAGGTGAGTAGATAGGTTTTAGGTGGTTATGTCAATTTTATAGATTGATAGTTACTTAGTTAATTGTGTAGGTATGTAGAGAAGTGAGAAGATAGGCAAGCTAATAGGTCGGTAGATATGTTTGGTAAGTAGGCATGTATGTAGATAGGTAGGAAGGTAGGTAGGTAGGTAGGTAGGTACATAGGTAGAACGGTCAGACACGCACATACGCACGCACAAAAGCACACATACACATAAGGAGAGAGAAACATGACTATATACACACACATTCCACACACAAGCTTATATGCATAGACGCACAACGAAGCAGAAGTACGCACACACAAACGCACACACATACATACAAACAAGGTCTTAAGCAGACAAACGTGGCCTCCATAACGGACTAAGTAGAAAGTTGCAATTAAAGGATATTGAATAACAAAATCAAAATAAATTACTTATTGTTTAACCAAATTAAACAAACAATCGATAAGTTAGTTGGTATTTAACCAATATACTGATAACAGAGGAATGGAATGGAACCAGTGCGTGTGTTAATAATTATTGGCATTATGATTCTTCCTAGACACAACAAAATACATATCTATGCTTATGCGTATAAAACTCTTTCATATTGAAGAGTGTCGAATCTTTTTCATTAATGATTTTATTTTTGTATTTTCTCATTAGATGTGTAAAATTAGATTGAAATAATAAAGTTTCTAAATCCATTAATGTGTCTGGCCATTCTTATTTTCTAAATTAAATGTGGATGGTAGTGGCAATTTTATTGCCGTCGTTTATGTAGTAGGCAGCAAGTCTCATAGAAATGGTTTAGCTGATAAAATCGTTGTTGTTACTTTTAATATCAATTGTTCCTCGTGTTCTATTAGGGCGCACTCTCTAATAATTCATTTTGTTCTCTAATGTTCTATTAATAAAGCTTCACTAACAAATCGTTTAGACGGTGCTTTGCTAGGATGTTGTCTTCAGTGGCGTCAGTAAGATACGATCTCGTTAGGGAACGGATGAATGTAATTATTCTGTTCATGCGTTTTTCAGTGATGTGAAATTTATCAGCTGAACTATTTCGAACGTATTAATAAGAATAGTTGTAATTTTCTCTACCGCTCAACCTGAAAGAATGTATGTGTTAGTTTTATTTGATCTTAAAGTTATTTGAGGTGAACCTCCTCGTGCTTCGTAATTTCAGTCGATGTAATGCTTACTCTGTACACAAAATCTCAGAGAGGCATAGACCTTCTAAGTGGGTAACGATGCTTTCTGAAGTTAAAAGTAGGATGTTGCGGTGTGCTGGCAGGACGTAAATCTCAACTTGCGGTGTGATAGATTTTATTCATATTATCATTTATATCAATTGCAGGGATCCCCTACCCACCCAAATATCACTTTATTACTTTTATCGACCATGTCTTTCTACATGGATGGCCATAATGCTGTAGCATTCTTCTTTGTTGCTTCTTTCCTTTCGAAATATATGTCATTAGAATATGGTCTTCTTATCGACGTGGAAGTCTTCCGGATCTGCACTTGTGATCACTTGGACACTACTCACACGCTTGCAAAGGCCCAATTTTTTCCATTAGAACCGTGACAATTCTGGCTCCTTGCGAGTTGTACTATACACTCATGTGTATGATTATGTATGTATATATATATATATATATATATATAACTAGAAATAATATATAGGTCTAAATGCAGATCTAGATAGAGGGATAGATAGAGAGAGAGAGAAAGAGAAAGAGACAGAGAGACAGATAGATACATACATGCATGTTATATAGCTGTATATCTTTCATATGTGTTGGTATGTGTAGTTTTGTGAATGTGTTGATGTGTGTGTGCGGGTGTCTCTGTTGTAGTCTTTCCTTTTCAGTTACTTCCATTTATCTCCTCTTGAAGCAAATTCAAAAATGTTTATCAAAAAACATAAAAGTGTATATATATATATGTGTGTGTGTGTGTGTGTGTGTGTGTGTGTGTGTGTGTGTGTGTGTGTGTGTGTGTGTGTGTGTGTGTATA
>NC_068999.1:1659395-1659681 GCF_001194135.2 Octopus bimaculoides
GTGTGTGTGTGTGTGTGTGTGTGTGTGTGTGTGTGTGTGTATGAATATACATATGTGTATATATATGTATATAGATAGATAGATAGATAGATATAGATATATACTTACTCTCAGGTAGCTACCTATTGCTACAAGCAATAGGTAGCTTCAATAGAAAAGTAGCAAATATTTATTCGTGAGCACTGTGAATGCTGAATTACAAATCCTGCTGCTTTTTACCATTCTCATTGTTCACACACATACACACACACACACACACACACACACACACACACACACACACACA
>NC_068999.1:1659901-1664050 GCF_001194135.2 Octopus bimaculoides
TATATATATATATATATATATATATATATATATATATATATATATGCACACACACACACATATATAATTTATATATATACACACACATATCTACATGTATATATATATAAGGGCATAACTATACAAGAATGCCTCATGTATGCATTTGTATTTATATGTACATTCACACACACACACACACACACACATATATATATATAGAGAGAGAGAGAGAGAGAGAGAGAGATACATAGATAAATGTACGTATAGGTAAACATATCGTATGTATATATATACGTGTACGTATGTTAGAATGTGTATACGTGTTTATGTGTGTATGTCCTCTTGTACGTTGATATATACGTCAATATATACATATATATCATATCAATGATTGCATACGTGTTTGTTGTCAGTGAAAGGCACAAATTTAATTACATACCTACCTGCATACATACATAAATATATTCATACGCACATACATACATATGTGTATATACATATATGATCATATATATATATGATCATATATATGTATATATATATATATATATATATATATATATATATATATATACAAATATATATACATGTGTATGTATGTGTATACAAGTCTATATACACATACTTACACTTATATTTATACATATACATACGTACACACACACATACATATATATATATATATGTATGTATATATACTTATATATAAATATATATGTATATAACTATATTTTTACACATACATATCTACGCCTTTAACTAGTGGGAATTGATTATTATTGAATAAACACTAATCATTATTATTATTATTATTATTATTATTATTATTATTATTATTACTATAACGGTTAATGCTACTACTAATGGTACCAATGCTGTAATATTATACAACCATCATCATCATCATCATCAACATCATCATCATCATCATCCTCCTCCTTATCATCATCATCATCATTGTCATCTTCGTAGCAACACTGATTACGGCATAAACTAAACCGAGTTTAAAACTGAGCTTTTAAAAACACTCACGCATCTTTCATTGTTGTTGTTGCTTTCTTTTTGTATTTGTTTGCAATTACTGTTTTTTATATATTTGTTAATGTTGTTGTTTTTCTTGTTTTTCTTTTTTCCTAAATCAATTAAGGATTCTCTGATGCATGTCTTTCAAATCAGAAATTCTTGAATCATACCAATTCAATTATTCTATTACAGTCCTCTAGATAACTATTCCATGTTGTTGTTGTTGTCGTTGTTGCAATTCTGAATGTTGTTGTTGCTTCTCTCTAATTCTGTTTATTCGTTTGTTTTTAGCTCTAACATTTTCATTATCATCATTATTATTATTTTTATCATCATCCTCATCATCATCATCATCATCATCACAATCATCATTTTTATTATTATTATTATTATTATTATTATTATTATTATTATTATTATTATTATTATTATTATTATTTTATTGTTGTTGATTTTGTTGTAATAGTACTTGTTGATGGCGATCGTGTTGCTGCTACCGCTGTTTTTCTAATCATTCTTCTTCTTCTTCTTCTTACTACTACTACTACAATTACTACAACTATATTTATTATTATCCTCGTCATCATTATCATTATTGATGTTGTTGTTCTTATTTTATTTGTTGTTGTTGTTGTCGTTGTCCGCCTCGTAAATGCTTTCTATTAAATTCCTACACTTTTTCAAGTTGCTAAAATATAACTGGAAGGTTGCCTTGTAATTCGGTTGTTTTTCTTTTTCCTGCGTCTGTCTTCTTCTGCCTTTCAGTCTTTCTTTTCATTTATCCTTCACTGTTTTTTTCCCTTCTTTCTTTCTTTCTTCGTCTTTTATTTCTGCTTTTCTGATATCAACCCGCTTCCTACCTCCATCATCTGTCTTCATTTTGCTTTGACTTCTTCTTCTTCTTCTTCTTCTTCTTCTTCTTCTTCTTCTTCTTCTTCTTCTTCTTCTTCTTCTCTTTCTTCTTCTTCTTCTTCTTCTTCTTCTTCTTCTTCTTCTTCTTCTTCTTCTTCTTCACCTTCCTCCTCCTCTCACTCTACTCCCCTTTCTCTTTCTTTCTTTCTCCCTCCAACCCTTTCATTTTTTTCTGTTACAAATATTTTTTCAAATCCTTATAAAATAACGACAACAATAATATTAATAATATTGCAATTATTGTTGTTATTGTTCTACTCGTTTTCCTTCTTCTTCTTCTTCTTCTTATTATTATTATTATTTAGGGCAAATTATAAAAGAATCCTTCAGGTTGCCGTCCAGTCTAAGGATTCCATAGTAAATAGTTCTACGCTGTAACGTCTCCGTCCGTCATGACGTTATTGAATACGTCATATTAATGCAATTTCCTAAATGTACATACACTCCCCCAACAAAATACTCACATACACACACATATATATATCTAACACACACACATATATATGTAAATGTATGATCGTCATCCATATATGCTCAGGTGCATGGCCAGTTAAAAATACAAAACTTAGTACGTTTCAATTCCATGAGTCAATAAGTTCGCTTGCTTTCATACAATGTTCCTTAGATAAAGGAAAATTATATTTTCTTGTTATTGTTATGCAAATTAGTCTTGAGTTTTGATGTTATTGTTGCGCTGAGGTTATGCAGTATATTTTCCCGATGCTACATACATCTTTGCACTTGTATGACTCACACAGCCTCACATAGACACATTGTTTCCCGCACAGCCTCGTTGAAATAATACATGATGGTTGTGTTTTCTTATATTGCTCTCTCTTGTATAATGATTGGTCCTGTATTATGTGGGCTAGTATTTATGGTTGTGAAACCAATGTACATTATCTCTGTAATTGTAAATCATACACCCCACGCAAATATATATATATATATATATATATATATATATATATATATATATATATATATATATATATACGTACATGAATACACACATACGTATTCGGTGTGCCGGTTGAGAAGGCATTAAATCTAAACTCCCTGTGTAGCGTGCTACCATAGTACAATATGTCAAGTATTACATATCACTGTGAAGGAAGAAATTGCGGTTTTGCGAGTAGAAATTTCCTGAGAAAGTAGTGAGCAAAATATATTTTTACAAATATTTGTATTTGAAGTTTTAAAATAGGTGTTGTAATTGGTTACTAATTATACTAACGTTATGCAAGTTCGAAGAACAATGTTTGAGCAGAATTCTGTTGTGTTTTAACAGAAATCAAACAGCTCGCGATTACACATGTTCAATATAATGATTATCTTCAATGAGAAAAGAAACTGGTATGTACTAATATATTCGGGAAGTATTTGTTATTTAGAATAATTACAACAAAAAGTTAGATTCAACTGCTTTGCGTTGTAAGTCTATTAACACATATGTGTATATACATTCTCAAGGACAAATACACCTGCATATGTGTGTTTGCGTGTATAATAATAATAATAATAATAATAATAATAATAATAATAATAATAATAATAAGGGAAAAGGTCTAAGACAGCATTTATGAGTACAAGAAATCAATTTTTCACGCAAATATGGGTGCCTAATTGATGTAAGACAGAACCAGTGTGAAATAAATGGTAACGATGGATATTTGAAGCATAAGAAGAATTTACTGGAGAGGAAGCTCAAATAGTTCCCGCAATCTATTAAAGCCACAAAGCATAGATTACCATTTATTTACCCGGACAAGTACCTCGAAAGATTGAAATTCTGCACCTCGTGATTCCAAAGCAACCTACGTATATATGCAATTATATTCCACATACATACATACGTACGTACGTACATACATGCATACGTACGTACGTGCATATATGCATGCATATATGCATGTATATGTATATATGCATCATACAAATACATATATCTGTGTGTGTGTTTACGTATGTGTGTGTGCGTCCGTTGGTGTGTGCGTTCATTTGTGTTTGTGTGAGTATTTACGTCTGAATATAGATACATAAGATCGTACGTACATGTACACATACTTTGAAAGTGTGCAAGTTTCTCTACGTCTATTACCCACGCGACACAAGCATGTACATATATACACATACATATATACATACATACATATATATATAGATACATATATATATGTGTGTGTATATATATATATATATATATATATATATATATATATATATATATAT
>NC_068999.1:1664660-1664973 GCF_001194135.2 Octopus bimaculoides
TATATATATATATATATAGAAGTAAAAATTTATCAAATGTATGTTTAGACTTTTAACTGTTCTTTCACTTGCGCTAAAATAAATTAGCGATATGCATACTGGTAATGTGACGATTGAACAACCAACTAAACTGTGGGATTTTAGTCACAAAATCACGCACACACATTTAATATAACATGAACGATATACATATACACACATATCTACATATGGACATATATACATATACAAACATATACATATATACATACATATATATAATATATATATACATATACGCATATATACCTATATACTTACATACACAAACACC
>NC_068999.1:1664983-1666820 GCF_001194135.2 Octopus bimaculoides
ATATATCTGCTTGACAAGATACATAATATGATATCTGCGCTATCGTGATCGAGGGTCAACGTCTGTTGAAATTAATATATTTTCCTATATGATTCTGTTTTCTATATTTATTTCTATGCCATACGCTTATGGGTTATTTGACTGTTATTTCTCGTAGGTCAAGTGACCGCTTAGTCGCTTTGTCATTGCTTCACTATTGAGCTTACCGCTAGATGGCACAGTTGAGGTTTTTGTGAGTTAATACGCTTTCACTTTGGTCATATTGCAGTAAATGGTAACGTCACCTACAAGACGAAAACACACACACACACACACACAGCACAGACCTTTCAGTCGACATACCATTTCTTTAACGATTCTGCCAACTGTGGATCTTGGTATTTATTCCATAAGAAGTGGGAGATAATAAATTATAAACCATAATCCTTCGTTATTACATTAAAATAAAAATTTCTATAAATATGTTGCTTAGCAACGTGATTGCCGATCTCTCAAAAAACCTATTGATTAGTTCACATAGAAGCTATCTTGAATAGATATCGAATGTCAGAGAACTTGATGGCTTTAAGTATATGTATATATATTTGTGTTGTGGTACGTATACATGTGTCGGTGTGTGTTTTGTATGTGTATATGTGTTTATGTCTCTATGTGTCTAGGTATGTATATATGTAGACATAATCTTCAACGATGTCTGTGTGTGTACGTATATCTTTGTAGAAAATGGTAAGAGTGCTTCTAAAAACCACTAGATTCATCTGTATATATACATGTGTGAGAACGAGCGAGATAGAGAGAGAGAGACAGACAGACTGAGGGTATTTATGTTGTCATTGTATATATAGAACCTCCATTTGTACACTAACATCTCTCTGTACAAACAGAGATTTTGCTATATCAATATAGTGTTTGTTTACGTTATGGTAGAAGAACATACAACTGCTCATCACCAGTCTATGCCAGATGCCCACATGTCTGACTATGTATCAGTCTAGGTTTCTATTTCTCACACTATATATGTATATTTATACACACATACATACACACACATATATATGCATATGTATTTAATACTTTTCGACTAAAGGGTGCATGTCGATCAGTGTGTTGAAGCGTTGAGTAAAGCGCTGGCACAGTTTGGGGCAACCTCGTGTCATCTGCAGCCGGGGAATATTTCCGTTGGTTCTACTTTAGGAAATCCGTATTATTAGCGGAGACAATAATAATTATTTCTTTGTATTTAGAATTAATCTTTATCTTGTACAACGGTCGTTTCGATCCATCCTGCAACGTGATCTTTAGAGAGACGCGACTTTATATTTAGATGCATCTGATGAAACCCACACTGCAAATTGATGAAACACAGCATGTCCCTCCAATAAGGGAGAGTACCATTGTGATTAGTTGAGCATAAAAAATGAAACGGCCTCTTTCCAACGAATTTTTGTTAAAATGGCAAAAGCAGTTGACACAAATGATGCAGAAGTTATTTGGAAATTTAACTTTGATTGTTTCACCTGCTTTCATAAACGCAATAAACTAAAGTTGCGTACCAAAACCAAAGTAGGCGAGTATATAATTTAGTTCCACATCTCTTTATGTATAGTCTGTAGTCCAAGTTCTGTGTCATATTGCAAATAAAACAGGCTGGTATATAATTTAGTCTCGATGTTATTTTATTCTGGTCTCTGTTATAAAGTCGCTGTCTTTTGGCAACGAGGAAAGTGGATCTTTGTGTATATTTATTATTGCGGGTATGTTTGTGTGTAGGTGTCCGGTAAGTGCGTGTACGTATAAGCGTTTTGTATATGAGTGTTTCTTTATATATATATATATA
>NC_068999.1:1672538-1673427 GCF_001194135.2 Octopus bimaculoides
AGGGATCTGAAGATGATAGTATTTGTGAAGTTCATTCAGTTTTTCAATCGACCAATTTACTCGATTTAGTAAACGGAACCATGAACGCACCTAAAATGCATACACTATGCCCTAGGGCACATATAGTGTCTCAATAGCCAACTGGAGGAGATGTCTTCCTGGGGCTACAAGCTACAGTAGCATCAACCCTTAAGGGTTGGCCACATTTAGGGGGCAAATATACTTCACGAATATCGTGCAGCTACTGCTTATACCTCGCTCAGAGATTTATTACACACACACACACACACACACACACACACACACACATATATATATATATGTATATACATGGATAGCTGTATATGTACATATGCATATATATACGCACATATTTTCATGTTGTGGTGCATTTATAGTTGAAATATATTTCTAGAAGCAACAGTTCAGTCTAAATATCTCCGAATAAAATATTTATAGCATTTACGAAACGCGCAATATCTCGCAAGATTTGACACGTCCAGTTCCGCTTGATTAAAGCTCATTTACTGCACTGTTCGCATTTATTTCGGAGATCAACGACTCGAATTTCATGGTTGCTGGCAAAGTGAAACATATGGACATAAAGTTTTATGTTTCCTTGTCGAAGTTTTAAATATTATTGTAACCTTAACTCGGCATTGGCCAGCTGATGTTAAAAAGGGCATCGAAAGATTACGACTGTGAAATAATGGTTGTACTTAAAACCGGATTATGTTCAAGCTCTCAGAGACAAAGAGCGGGAGGGGGATAGGGGGAGAAAGGAGGAAGAAGAATTACCTCGTTGCTATATTATTCCCTGTGAACCGAATTCACGACACAGAAAATGGAAGACCTGTGTAAACAGAAAGAATTTTTTTCATTTAAAATG
>NC_068999.1:1673610-1676487 GCF_001194135.2 Octopus bimaculoides
CACAGAAAATGGAAGACCTGTGTAAACAGAAAGAATTTTTTTCATTTAAAATGGCTTTGCAGTGAAGAGGTTATAGATAGACAGATAGATAGATAGATACATTCATAGATAGGTAAACAGACAGATAGATAGATAGATAGATAGATAGATAGATAGATAGATAGATAGATAGATAGATAGATAGATAGATAGTTAGATAATTTGGATATAACTCTTGGATTATAAATTTTACAGCTGTTCTTGAATGTTGCTGTTGTCATTTGCAGTTGTTGCTATTGTTGATGCTACTGTTGCCATTGCTGTTGTAGTTTTCACCGTTGCTGATGTTGCTGTTACTGCTGCTGCTGTTGTCGGGATTAACCTGAGGCCGAGTGGCAGAACAGACACAGAACGTTACAGCCTGCTTGCAATATATCTGTATATGTCGTTGTTTAGATGTGGTATTCATGTTGATTTTGTATTCTCTTCTTCGATTACTAAACTTCCAGCAACGAACCGATGGTGCACTACTATATACTCGCTATATATATATATATATATATATATATATATATATATATATATATATATATCGTCTATATAGGTCTTCTACATGACTTCTCTGTCAGTTTGTAAAAGCAGACATAATTTTTTGAAATCATACTCTAACGTCAACAAATACAAGCAAACGTAGGATAAGGTGAAAGCATTATTTGTAGGTATTCACAATTTACATCTTTCTGTGGATAGTCACAGGTTAATCATAACATTACAAGATCAAAGTCCTCATTCTAAACAACTATACTAATAACTTTCAAATTTGTTAGTGAACGACTAAGTCTTCATATACTCACTCAACTTGCTAGAAATAACAACCAAATCTTTCTCAAAACAGTACTTAAAAATGATAATTAATATCAGTGTTTTGACAAAGTGACCAGGTATTGTCCCGTTGAGATCCTAGTTTCAACAGCACCAACGTTTACAAATCATAATATATCATTCACAAATGCGTGTTCAAATCCTACCAAAGTCAAATTCCTTAATTGTTGCCTAAACTAGAACACATTGATATTTCTCGTCTCTAAGGTAGAATCGTTGGAACGCCGGGCAAAATGGTGAGCGGCATTTCGTCTGGTTTTACGTTTAAATTTTACTGAGGTTGATTTAGGCGTTCATCGTTTCGAGGTCGATAAAATAAGTACCTGCTGATCACTGGGATCGATGTAATCGGTTTACCTCGTCAACTGACACTGCTGGCCTTGTGTCAAAATTTGAAACCGATGTTTTTGTCTATATTTAGTTGTTTTTCCATTATCACTCATTCTAAGTTCAAATCTGGTCGGGGCCAAGTTCACCTTCCATCCCTCCGGTGTTCATTAAACAAAGTTCAAGTCAAACACTGGTGTCGACGGAATCAACCAGCATCTCTGCTCTTGTACCCAAATCACAGACCTTTAATGCACATATCATCAAGAGTGGGGGTTCGACAGAATCGGTAGAGTGTCGGAAAGAATGCTCTGTAGTATTTTATTCTGACATACGTGTTCTAACCCAGCTGAGTTCAGCTTTAGTTTTCATTTTCTGATTGCTGTTGATAAAACAAAGTAACGGACGGCTTAATAAATTGAAATCTTCGCGCCAAAGCTGTTGGTCTTGTGACTAAATTAATAAAACCTTATATTTTCGATTCATCCAAAAAATGGTTTCAGAAACCTGGAGTTCTTGTTTACAAGAGTAGAAAGTATTTCGAAAGTTTTAAACAGTTTCAACAAAATTCGCATAAATTCTTACACTGTAATTATTAGGAATACACACGTAGCTGTATCGCATCTTTGTTGTTTAACAGTGCAGTAGACTTCGTTGTCCTTATTACTGGCGCTGTCATCGTCGACGCCATCGTTGATATTGTCATCATTCTGGATCGTCTTTATAGTCATCGTTTTCTTGTCGACGCTCTTGTTGTTTTTGTTGATGTTGTTGTTGCTGTTGGTGGTGATGGTGGTGGTGTTGTTGTTGTTGTTGTTGGTGGTGGTCAGTAAGTGATGATCAAGCCTTATTTCGTCACTGACCATCTCTTTTTTCTACAGTTATGAACAGCTTCATTATCCAATGGGTTCGTTCCTAATTGAACACTTTAGACTGTGATTTTAGAGAGATTTAGCTAATATATCTAGATCAAGAAGAAACGTCGAATGGAAATCCTCATTAAATTTTCACGTTTTATGGCCAAATCAACTGAGTTACATAGTTGTATAGAATGGACACATGGAGTGAAAAATTAATGAGGTAAGTACTACTGATGTTTCTGCCAAAAGCTCCGCCAAAACGAATAGGAAAATCTAATTTGTTGGACATTATTGTAAATAAGACCATTAACATTAGATTTCACTTCATCTGTGTCCACGATAAGAAAACGAATGTTATTATTATTATTATGAATTTGTGTTGCTTCATGTATAACAATGAAATATGTCGTAGATAAGAAGTCATCTAGCTACGCTAAAATGAGATCTAAAGTTACAAAGATTTACACGTTTCCACTTCAAATTCAACCAATTATACAGAATTTGCGAGCAGACATGGTTATGCAGTTAAGGAAGTTACTTCGCAGCCGCATGTTTTTTTTTTTTTAATTGAATCACTTTGAATATGTTTGGGACTTATTTGATCTGTACACAGGCCATCTTCACTTGCCGGAGAAGATGTCTCGCTTTAAGGAAACACGTTTTTATATTTTACTTGTTTCACTCAATAGATTGCGGCCATGCTGGGGCAACGCCTTATAAAATTGACCAAAGGACCGACTATTGTGCTTATCATCTCTTTTTAAGCCAGGCACTTATTCTAACGCTTGCTTTTGCCGGACTGCTAAGATACGGGGATGTAAACACACCA
>NC_068999.1:1676594-1678223 GCF_001194135.2 Octopus bimaculoides
ATATATATATATATATATATATATTTATTTATTTACGACAGGCTTCTTTCAGTCTCCCTCTATCAAATCTACTTACAAGGCTTGACCAAGATGCCATGCAGTAGGACGGAACCCGGAGCCATATGGTTCGGAAGCAAACTTCTTAACACACAGACACGCCTTTTGAAGAATACCAAGTCATTTACAGGCGTCCTCTAGCGGAATTGTTGATTGTATTTATAAGTATGAAAACAAAGATGGGATGCTAATGAAAAGGAATGAATTGGAGTATGTGGCACTTCACTCAATAAAAGAAGGGGACGAAATTCTTTGACACTAGCAGACGACATCAAACTAAAATATAATTCTATTTTTTTAAAATCATTAAATATTAACATCGAACTTTAAAAATGGATGGAATATAAAAACTAAAATCTAAAACTAATGTAAGTCTAATGGTTTCAGCAAACAACATATTCTAACATAAACACTCAGAGATAACAAAAAAAAAACAATAAAAATTCTTGAAAGAGAATATTGCAAGATATATTTTAAGAGGCAAAAGAAAAAAAAGTTAACAGAAGAGTTTTAATAATTGGTTTTATCACCAGACGTTAATAATAAGATATTTCTTCATCTTCATTTTATTTTGTTTTATTTCATTTTATCTATTATTATTTTATTTTATTTATTTTAGTTTCCATCTTAAAGTAAAACCGAAACGATTTTTTTCCAGACATAAAACATGAAGAAATGGGAGAAAATAGATGACTGATGATATATATTTTCATAAGAGAAATAAAAGCAGCAGAGAGAGTGTATATAATAAGGAATAGTCTTCAAAGGGTAGAGAAATAATTACAAATGCCGATACTATCGGAATGGTAACAAGAAAAAAAAAAGAAAAGAAAAAGAAAACGTTGTATACGGTGAATTTAGTGTATGATTTGATTTCTTTATTTTTTCCGCGATGGCTTGTCGCGTTAAAATTTCAAAAACAGAGATACGATGTAGAGAAAAAGTCAGAGATACTGGAAACACATACACACATACGCACATAATTGTAGGCTTACCTGCGTATGTGCTTATTTATATATAAGGACATGTGTGTGTGTGTGTGTGTGTGTATATATATATATATATATATATATATATATATATATATATATGTACGTCTGCATGCACAGGCACACATGCACACAAACACACACACATAAGTATATATACATTCACGGACAAACACAGTGATGGGAAGTGTGGGTGTTAGTTACAAAACTATTGCGATGCCTATGCAAATATCTGCGAGCATGTATTCAGCAGAAATAAGCACAAGAGTACACCGTGTCCAGAACAAAAATAATATATATATATATACATACATGCCAAGCATGCATAGTAATAAACAAACGGACCGAAACATGTATTCAATGCACTGAATGCACAGTCGACCGAATAACAAAAACAGAAGGTTGCCACTGCCTTATCGGTTAAACGCAAAAATGTCGCGCGGAATTTCGTGCCATATATGTATGCATGTATATATGTATGTATATAATCTTTTCCTTATATTGTATTCACGGTGACTACTTGATAAATTCTTATATAGATCTTAGCATATATATAATTTTGTATATATATATATATATATAT
>NC_068999.1:1679092-1680111 GCF_001194135.2 Octopus bimaculoides
CAAACTAATGAACTAATCGATTTGCAATTTTCCAGGTTTTCCAGATAAGATGAAGGGAATATTCTTTATGTTGCCTGTCTCGCTTCTCTATTTGTTTCTTTCGTTGTTCGAAAAAAAGTTCCTTCTCCATGCTTTTGTTTGTTATGTTCTCATTTCTCATTTTGTTCACGTTTTTTGATGCCCTGTACCCAGAACGTTCGTCAATATATCGACATTTTTTTGGCCATCTTCGAAACGTCTGAACCACTCGTAAACTCGTGTGCGGCTCACACACGCCTCTCCATACACTTTTTGCAACTTGGCGTAGGCCTCTGAGCAGGTATCGCCATGACAACTTTCTCTGTCAGGGATCTCTGCGACGATCTCAACTCTCAGTAAACATCGGAAGTGAGATAGAACGTTAAAACTTACAGCGCATGCACAGCAGAGTTTAAAGTCAATCTGGGCCGAGCGACTTTACTCTGCATCTTTTAGCTTCGTTACTATGGCAACTGTCCGGATACTTATTGATCAGACCTCGTATACACTCAGATAGGGTTACAACGATTACAACAATAAAAGCCCGTAATAAACTTGAGAAAAATCAAATCGTCCTAAACACATGCCTCCTTTTCAAGCACGTATGACGCGGACGGTACGGATGCATTGTTAACGCCTTCCATCACACGTCAACAACTGCTTACCGCTTTTATGGGTCTATAATTGCAAATGATTTTTAATATCATTAATGAATAACAGTAGGATTGCAAGCTACATTTGTCATTTACTGAATGATGGGACGTCTATTGTCTGCTATCAGCTTGGTTCTCCTCCACGCCTAATGGACGCTCCTAGACAGAGATCTACAATGTTTTTAGCTTCGAACCAGCTTCTAATGTATAATAAATTAATGGGACAGTTTAGCATCCGATTATTATCCTTCAAACATATCTGTGTATATATGCTGGCGTGTGTTTTTGTACATATGTCGTGTATATACGTGTGAATAAACGTGCACGAGTATATATATATATATATAT
>NC_068999.1:1680316-1686028 GCF_001194135.2 Octopus bimaculoides
GTGTGTGTGTGTGTGTGTGTGTGTGTGTGTGTGTGTGTGTGTGTGTGTGTGTGTGCGTGTGTGTGTGCGTGTGTATATGTGTGTATGTATTTGTATATTTATATATAGATTGTTTTCACGTCTATGTGTATGTGTATGCATACCTTTACGTATGTGTTGACAGTAATAGCTGTGTGTAAAATCTGTCAGTGAAAGGGAAGTAAATCGAATATTTAGACTTCGTTAAAATCACTTGTAATGAACGTCATGCTAATTAATTCCAAGTTTTATCATTTTATATTCGCCTGTGTTGAATACAAATTCTTGGTGGAGTTCTGTTATTTCGAAGTACACAAATCTGAATTGAACATTATGACGTGTTCCTAAAATGGTCAAGTAATATCTACTCGCAAGTTCCGTCATTATTTGTTTAAAGCAAAAACATTCCTGCCTCTATCATAATCTGGGTTTACAATTAAATTTTAAAATGGCCAAGTATATATATATATACATGTAGTGGCTGTGAAATGACTATTGAATTTTACTTGTCATTATTTCTGGTTTTTGGCGACCAAATATGGATGGAAAGCTTTGTAGAAAACCTTTTTTTTTTTATTGAGTGTACGAATATGTTGATAATCCGAAATTCAAATCATTTTCCGGTTAATCCAGCTTATTTCTGCGTACACAATTGTTATACGCTTAGAGAAGTGGGTATGTATATTAGGGCTTTCGTAATACATTCATCGTTGAGGGGAGTAAGCTAAGAGATGAGTCTATGTTCTTATTATTGGGCAGAATTTACGAATAAAGGGGTTAATAAAGTTACAAAATTTCAAAAGTAAAAAATAGCTTCTCTTAATCATATTTTGGCTTCTATAATTCTTTGGAAAATAAGAAAATATTAAATTAAGAAGTCTCTGGCGTTATTCCAAATGGATAATTCAAGTAACAATATCTTTCGAGTTTGAGTGATATAGCGTTTTCTTTTCCATACTTTTTTTTTTTTTTTTTTTTGATATCCGACTTTAGGCAGAAGAAATACGTCTAAAAACCTCGCAGTATTGTGTTGCAATTTATTGTCAACACTTTCAAACTATTCCACACACACACAAACACACAACCACACCCACACACAAGCACTTACGCACAAAAACATACACAGACACACACGCGCACGCATACACAAACACGGGCACTCGTACACACACACACGCACAAACACACATGCACAAACATACGCACACACACATTTGTATTAATATATGTTTTTAAGTCGAGTTATCTTCTATCTTGGACTCGTTTTAGCCATTAGACTGAGGCCATACTGGGGCAGAGAGATGGATATGCATACTTTGTAGACTTATGCTCTAATAGCATGCTACTCATGTTCCAACCATCTAACCATCCCATGAATGTCTTGCATAATTTTCCCTCTGGAATGGTAGGACTCATATGGCTGGTTAGGCGGTTTCTTTGGCATATAAGTGACACCGATCACAGCTTCCCTTCTGAACGGAATACCGGTCCGTGGCAGGGTTCAATGTCAGTATTTTCGAGAGAAAAGTTGAGCTCGATTACATTTGATCCATTGCTCCACCTGTGACTTATTTTACCTGCCTTGAAGGGAGAGAAAACAAAGTTAACATTGGCGGGATTTAAACTTAGAACAGAAAAAGGCGGAAGGAATGCCGCTCCTCATTTTGTCCGACACGCTAACAATTTCGCCAGCTCGCCGCTTTAATGACTTAAAATTCCAATCTCTTAATTAGCTTCTGGGTTTGTGTTCTTTCTGGCTTATGAAGCCTATTTCTCAAAACCGCGGCTGTGTCAATTAGTTACATGAACAAATGCTCATCATAATCATATATGCATAATATGAAAAATAAAAGTACAGATGCAATATCTGTAGATATCAAATGAGTTCACAGTATATTTTCAACTTCCATATTTCCATTGCATTTTACACTTTGATAACGTTTGCGGAACAATCGATTTTGGTACAGATATTTCTGTATATATTACGCTGTTTGTTTAAAAACATTTAAAATCTATATACCTACTTCTGTGATTTACCGTAAACATTTTCCCCCAGTAAAGAGGTAGTACAATTGTGTGGAATGTGTACAACGTATATATATGTGCGTATATCTGCTAAAAGATTTGTTCTGATTCATAGAGTTCAAGCCGGTTGCTACTAAATTAACACGTATGTCTATTTGTTTTACATATCTCCTTACAAGACTCGCGATCCATTCTTTAGCATTTCGATCGAAATTCGAAATTCTATATATTAATGACTTCTTTGCCTGGCAAGACTCTCTTTTATACGAACGTGAAGACATTTTAACAATCTAAAACATGCTAATACAGCATTGCCAACAGTGTTATGTAAGTATGTACGTATATATATATATATATATATATATATATATACGTGTGTGCGCGTGTGTGTGTGTGTGTGTAGCATGATGTGTTATTTTGCCAAAGAGAAAAACTAAAAGATAGATAAATAATAATTCCACTAAAACACTGTGTTAATTAAGGCAATACGTTTTAATCAAAATTCTCAAATATACATAAAACATATAATTCATATACATATATATATATATATGTTTGTATGTATGTATATGTATGTATTTACACATATGTGTGTATGTGTGTGTGTGCGTATTATGTATTCTTACTGATTATATACATAATACAACGATGCGAGATTTTTTTTTTAACAAAAGAAAAAAATTAGAATCTCGATTGAAGTTGTATCGACACAAACCAGTTTGGTAATCTATTATATTTTCTGGCTAGACACCAACATTATAATAACGCTCAAGTATTTTCTTGGTGTGTTTTTTTATTCTTGTTTTTATCCCCCCATTTAATTCAAGAATTCTATTTCTTTCTCTTCATCATTTATAATTTAGTTTTACTTTTACATATCTTTTTTTTTTTTTTTTTTTTTTTTTTTTTGCATTTCGTAAAAAAGAAAAAATGTAGAAAATAGACAATTAAATCTGATTTATCAAATTACCACAGTTAGAAATTTTTAAGATTGGAAAGAAAACAAGTTTTGTCTATTATTCTAGAAACTATTTATCCAGACTTATCAGCAAGAGGATTCTTTTTCTTTTTTTTTTTTTCGTTTCCAAATATAACAGAATCGTTCATTTTTTTTTATTGTATTGTATTATACCTTCTTCATCTTCTTCCTCTTCTATTTCTTCTCTGTGTTCGAACAATGCTGGAGGGTAAAACTATTTAAATGTATGCAGACGAATTTTTACGCTAACATCTTTAACAATGTACCAAGTGTGAAGAGACAAAATGCAATTAATTCTAAATAGAATGTCACTTAAATCTGAACGTCCATAACACTTGAAGTTGAACGACCGCAGTTTTACTTGGCTCTGAAAAGGAGTGAACACTGCTTTAATACACGTGAGGCTGAAGACCAATTCCATCACAGACCTATGGAGATCTGCCAACGGTAAACATGCAATTAAGTGAATGAATGAGACATTGAGTGCATGTGGTGGAGGAGTGAAGAAGTGAGCGGAAAATGAAGAGAGAGAGAGAGCGGGGTTACCTGGTCTTGGTCAGGTGGTCAGCAACTAAACCAGCACCGTATTTGGCTTATCCACCCATTGATGGGGTATCTAAATCCCCGGCAGGATCTTAAGTAATAAAACCTGTCAAAGCCGGATGGGTTCCTTGAGAAGAGAGGATGTACAGCGTCGGGGTTAGTAAGTGCTTGACTGACTGTTACTCAAGCATTTAATTTTACATCGTTTCGCTTTCCTATACTGAGTGGGACGGAAAAGATTATCCTTGCAACAAAAATATCGTGTCAACGATTTTATATAGAACAGCTTTAGACAGCGGGAGCATTCTAAAATTAACTGACGTTTAATCATCACTTACTGCAAACAATAACAAGCACCAGCATCAGGGAGATGCTGGCTAAACCTACTAGACATAGCAGTCAAATGCCCCTCAAATCTCATACCGGTATGCATATATTCAGACATACATATACACATACACAGATACATACATGTATACATACACATACATACATACATAAGCATACATATATACATATATGCATAGACATACATACATATATACATATATACATAGACATACATACATTCATATATACACAGACGTACATACATATATACATGCATACATACATGCAAATATACATACATAAATGCATACATACATACATACATACATACATACATACATACATACATACATACGTATATGATGGCTGCAACATGATTGCGAGCAATGCCATCGCTGGATTTTCCTCTTAAACATGAGCAGTGCAAGTGCCACTTTTTAACCCTACAAGGGACCTACATTCTTTTGAAAGGATGTAATAACTAAGTACTGGACTGATAAAAAGTAATCAATAAAAAGTGCAGTATTATTCTCCTAAACCCGTCAGGGCGGGGGTCCCAAGATTGCCGCATTCCGGTGATTGAAATAAGTAAACGATTAAACACACATAACTACATACATAATATATGCATAAATACATATATACATAAATAGACTGATATTTTTACTTAACAATAATTATGTTAATGGTGCATTTTATTTAATTTCTTAACAAAGTTTTATACAACAGTCTTCCTGCTCGATGTAAATTGAGAACTTGAGTTAAGAATTATGAGATGAATATGGACTTCTGTAACAATTTGTGTCGTCAATTTTACAACTTTATGTTTACATTAAGAGCGACAAATTAGATTAGGAGGTATGCATTAAGTTCTTAAAAGTTCATTTGATTGTTTTGGTGGGAAAATCAATTAAGTTTCGTTGTGTGAGACTTTTAAATATACGCAAACGTCGTTATTGGATGTGAGTACAGATTAAGTAGAAATCAGTATACACGCGTTTGTATTATCTTTCGCTTATATATAAGATTAGTGCGTGTGTCTGTTGTGTCGATTGAAATGTTGGAGTGACACTTGAAAATATATCAAACATAGTATTGAAATAAATTTCCATATATCATATTATATAACTTCGGAAACAATTAACCCTTCTGTTAGTATATAAGCGTCTTTCACCATTCAATACAATTGTCAGCGGTGATTCAAAGAGAATTGTAAAAGTATTTTTGTTTATATATAATACAGCACAGAAAGTCGTATTGCGCGCAAGCAACGAGAACATTGGGAGCTTGGTAGCTGCTAAAAAGAGTAGCCAGAATGCTGTGTGAGTCGATCACTACGTGGATACGTCTTCGTTTTTGTTTATTCTTGAAATTAAGGAACCAGTTGATTATGGCGGTGCCGAAACCCTGTTCGATCAACTCTGTGGACTTTTTGATGATGTGTATCAAATCAGCTTCGCAGTTCGCGATGTGAATCTCCTTGATTCGCAGCTAAATTTGTGCACGGGTATGCTGGTGGTCGGGTCGGGGTCACGAAGAACTTGCCTTTACAGAACATGCGCTTGAGAACAAGCACGGTTTTCCCAATAAGGCGTCTTAAATAAATGAACTTTTATGGCTTTTAGATGTTCTTCGGCAAATATAAAATAGGTTGCCGTATCGTATTCAGTTGACATTCGTAAATAAATCTTATTTTAAATCACGGCTTTATCGTTGCATTTCGTGGAAAGCAAATATGAGCATATGTTCTCTAGATATGTATCTATGAAATGCATACTTTCCCTTTATTTATTCCAAGTAGGTATTGATCATAGCCC
>NC_068999.1:1687474-1690703 GCF_001194135.2 Octopus bimaculoides
ATATATATATATATATATATATATATATATATATATATATATATAAACATGTAGATGTGAAGCAAACTACTTACTACACAGCCACATGTATTTATATATATATTTGTGCAGCACCATATTCCGTATAGCCGTATGCTGACTTTCAGCAATACTCTATAGAATTCCTTCGCGGAAATTGTGAAATGCTGAAGGGGAGAAATATGCTAAACGGCAAAGGTACATTGAAAATCGTCACCCAGCAAGCAAGTATTATTTGATATGCTGTGCTCTGCATGCATTACCTGTATTAAAATCTTATGAAATGGCGGACTAGTGACAGAGATTGCATATTATTTATTTTTGCCCGAGAAGACGGGACTCAAGAGAAGTGCTCTGCTCAAACACTCCACGGTTCACTGCCCTTATGATAAAGAGCTTGATATGCTAATCAAAGGACAACATGTGTTCACAAAGGAATGCTACCAAAGCAACTTCAGTCCAATAATTTGTGTATAACCAACACATTCTACACCTGCATCTGATCGATATTCATAAAAATTGTCATACCATTCTTAAAATACATACATATATGTATGATTATACAGGAATATAAATACACAAGCACGCGCACGTATTTGTGCGTATACCTGTCTACAGTTAGCGGCGTATGAGTGTTTTGTTTCCTGTGAGAGTGTATGTGTGCGAATGTGAGTGCGCTTGTGTTGTATATTTTCAATTTCGCATTTGGGATTTATCAAATTTATTCACATCTGCCTATACTTTTCAATGTTTGGCAGTTGCTTCCTCTTCTAACAAATAAATAAATAAATCGTCATTATTTTTATCATGACGCAAAAAAAAACCCATTATCATAGAAATCATTATTATCATTATTATTATTACTACTACTACTACTACTACTACTACTACTAATACTAGTAGAAGTAGTAGTAGTAGTAGTAGTAGTAGTAGTAGTAGTAGTAGTAGTAGTAGTAGTAGTAGTAGCAGTAATATTCATTATTATAATTAATAGTATTAGTATTATTATTAAATATTTTCCACGCACATACATATATACGTGTGTAAATAAATATACATATGTATGTATATATTTATGTATCTTATAGAGATATATACATAAATATACATATATATATATATACACACACACATATGTATATATACATATATACATACATATATGCATATATATTTACATATACATACATATATATATATATATATATATATATATATATATATATATATATATATATGTATATCCATATATATCCATAGAGAGCTCTCTAACGAAAAATCTATAACAGTAATTACCATAATAATAATTATGTACATATATATATAAACATATATATATTTATATATATATATATATATTTATTTATTTCTATATACACACCCACACACATATATATATATATATACACATACATATATATCCATATACATATTTATCAAACTTATGTTCAAGTGTAATCACTGAAATTTATGAAGCGTAATGAGAATGTTTAAGACTGTCTCAGATGTCACTATCCGTTACACAACACGGCGACAAGTGAACGGTATTTCACTGACAGCCAAAATGGCCGTCCATATCGGTAATTTATAGAAAATTTTTACGATCGCTTTCATTGTGCAGTTTGTTCTTTATGACATCGATATTTATGGTCTTGATGATACCTGTATGGTCGGGGAAGAAGGGATTTCATAAACTGCGGCTTCTTTCATACTTTTGTACATAACTATTGTTGTTCCGAGAACTGAATCTTGAGAATTGAATCGTTTATACATACGTACATTCGAACTACGCGCGCGCACGCACGCACGCACGCACACACACACACACACACACACACACACACACACACACACACACACACGTTTACAGAAGTTACGTGTGGAGTCACCGCATTTATAGATTAATGACCTTATGCCGCAGCTGTGCTTGTAGAGCAGAGAAGACAATAATTCTGTTTAGGTTCGCCCGTTCATTGTATATCTTCACGTTATCCTTTCTCCACATAAAAAAAGAATAATATCGATACATATAGAGTATTTCCTTCAAGCAATTGCAGAAGTCCACAACTTTTGACTGGCACTTCACTAGTACGCATTGTACCCATCGTGGGACGCCGCAAGCAATGTCAAGCACTAATGAATGCTAAGTCAGAGGAATTGCCAATGAATAACGAGTAATATTGCAACTAAATACCGCAAGGCAGTTTTCTGACTTTCTAAAGTGTTTGGAATGCCGATCCCTCTTTTCGTCTTTAATTCAATATGTCTTCTTTCTATATCCTTTCCTCTATTTTTTATTTGCTCTTTCTCCCACTCTCCTTCTCTCTCTCTCTCTCTCTCTCTCTCTCTCTCTCTCTCTCTCTCTCTCTCTCTCTCTCTCTCTCTCTCTCTCTCTCTCTCTCTCTCTTTCTCTCTCCTTATCCCTAAATTTTTTCTTTGTTTTTCTTTCTCTTTGTGTATGTATAGATACTTACATACAGATTTGTGTAAGTATACCTATGTATATATGTATGTATGTATGCATGTATGGTAGGAAAAGATCTTTATAATACGTGAAAGTAGATCGCTTAATTCATAGGTAGCAAGATAATAAGATATATAGATATACAAATAGATAAATAGTTGAACAGAGAGTAAGAGACAGATTTACATTTAACCATTTATACTTACATATATGTGCGTGAACACACACACATACATATATATATAAAAAGGTCAGTACATACGTCGATGATTGTATTAAAAGATATAGATAGATAGATAGATAGATAGATAGATAGATAGATAGATAGATAGATAGATAGATAGATAGATAGATAGATAGATAGAGAAATTAATAGATATAGATAAATAGATACACATCGATTTATTCATATAAATAAATTATCAATCATTGTAATATAGATCTTTATCTTACGAAGCCATTGAAAATTATCCTAACATTATACCTTTGTATAATGTTATATAATTGTATGAGTATATATATACAACCATAGATAGATGTAAGTATATCTACACACTCACACACACACACGTGTATGTATATTTATATATAGAGGGAGAGAGAAAGAGAGCGAGAGAGAAAGAGAGCGAGAGAGAAAGAGAGCGAGAGAGAACAAGAAAGAGTATGAGTATAAGATAAGAGAATATTTGTGCGTGTTTGTACATATGAATGTGTGATATATGCGTATGTGCTTATATATATATATAT
>NC_068999.1:1690713-1693151 GCF_001194135.2 Octopus bimaculoides
ATATATATATATATATATATATATATATATATATATATACACACACAAACTGACATATATATATATAATCATAAAGCCATTGAATTGTTGTGTACCGTATATGCATCTACGCGTATGTCTACATACACCCGTATAGAAATATACCTGCACATATACCTATGCAGGTGCGTACACTTCATCAGCTGTATTTAGAATTGGTTATTGAGTGAATAGTTTAGTACAAAAGAGAAAACAACACCTAAATATTGAAGAAATAAATAAGTTATTTTAACTATACTAACTTAATTACTTTATTTCACATTGACATTTCTATAATGAACTGATTCCCCTCGACCATTTCCATAATTAACTCATATCCTAGACTCCCATTCACGAGAATAACATACGTAGATACTATAAGCGTGTGTTTGTATGTGTATATGTCCTTTGTTGCGTGTGTAAATATAATAGTTTTCTGTGTGGTTACATGTGTTTATACGTGTTATGTAGTGTGTAATAGTGTATTTGTGAGTTTCTGAGTCTGTGTGCGATTTGAGTTTTGTCTTTGCTTGTGTAAGTGCTTCAGTGTCTGTATGTATGAATTCGTGTTTTCTGTGTGTATGGTTATGTGTGTGTCCTCATGCATAAAGTCATAAATGTAATCTAACCACATGTCACCATTTCTTAATCCAAAAGTGAGTTTAATAAAGGATTATGTGAGTTAATGCGTTAGACTCTGTGTTAATACGTGAATATCTGGAACAGGGATGTATGGATAACTTTGTGCTTGTATGTGGTGCGATAGATCAGAGCTTTTTCCATTGTTTTCATTAGATATTCCATTGAATTACCAATAAATTTTTTTGAAAATTATGAAATAATGTTATAAAGAAATGTCATAACATAACCAAAGAAAGAACTCCATCGACAGCAGCAGTATGAAATTTACAGACTTCACGTTATAGGATTGATCTGTCTTCTCAGGCATCAACAACGGTAGTTTTCATCGACAATAAACGCTAAAATAAAAGATGAGCTTTGCCAGGAAGAGAGCAGAGAGAGAAAGAGTAGAGAGAAAGAGAGAGAGAGAGAGAGAGAGCGGGGGAAAGAAAGAGTGGTGTACACGCGCGGAAATTGATCTACATTAATGAATAATAAGTATGATATGACATGTGGCTAAAATGTCATTTTAATCTACCCTCATTTGTATCTAATTGACAAAATCCCATTCCTTGGTACTGCATAGAACTTTTCGCCAACCCGATGCTTTCACAATTAACTTTTTGATATTCCATAATTAATTTTCTTCGGTTCAAAGACAACTCTAACAATGGATATGAAGACACAGTTTGTAAAGCCATGCTGAAAAATATTATTTATAGTATTATTTCTATTGATAATACTCGTTTGTTAAATCAAAACTCTACTCTTTTGTATTTACATGAAGTTTGTAATTCCGCCATATTGACATTTAGAAAACATTATCAAAGCTTAAATTGTAAGGATGTAGATTATATTATATACGGAATAATATTAATCGCTAAATGTACTTGAAAACCTCACGTTTAACAACCAGCCCACACTCCTGCATAAACAGACGAAAACACGCATACTATAAGTATATAAAATCACGTATATATATACGCACTTACATTTATCTATCATATTTATTTGATGGCAAGTGTTTATGTGTGTGGGTCACAATATCAAGAATAGACACACACACACATAGACAGGTAGATATATATATATATATATAGGGAGAGAGAGAGAGAGAGAGAGAGAGAGAGACTAACTATATCTTTCAGAGCTACTTACGTTTCAGTATGCATATATTTATATATATATACTATATATTTCTTCCGTATTATGTATATATATATATATATATATATATATGTATAAAGAGAGTGAGAAAGACAGTGACAGAGAGCGAGAGAGGGAGAATGAGAGACGGAGAGAGGGAGAGAGAGATGCATTAGCTAATCATTAACTCATTATTGATAACAAACTTCCATCTCATTTAGCAAAGAAAAATCACACACGCAGCCACGCTCAAAGAAACGCAATGCAAAACACACAGAATAGCAAACACTCACACACGCACACACAAACACACAAACACACACGTACACACAAATACGTGCGTTCAATGAATATGTTGCACAATGACTGGTGATATTTACCAATAGTTCATTAAAACTGAAAAGCTAAATATCATCTCAAACTTGGAATATATTGTTATAAGAGGAAAATAAAATAAGAGGAAATATAATTCTCCTCTAGAAAATACTACACCGATTCCACGTTCATAGAATTAAGAGTGTTGTCTTTGAATGGGCAATCCCTTTCTTACTCTTACTTTTCCTCTCTATGTCTCTATCTCTCTCTCTATCTCTCTATCTCTCTCTCTCTCTCTCTCTCTCTCTCTCTCTCTCTCTCTCTCTCTCTCTCTCTCT
>NC_068999.1:1693545-1696479 GCF_001194135.2 Octopus bimaculoides
TGTGTGTGTGTGTGTGTGTGTGTGTGTGTGTGTGTGTGTGTGTGTGTGTGTATGCGTGTGTGTTCGTGCAGGTGTGTGAGTATACATATTCATATATGGATATATATAGTGAGTAAGAGTGAGAGAGATAGTGGGAGAGAGAAATAAATATATACATATATAGACACACACACATATATAAGCGCACACGCACGTGCGTGCTTTTGTCTGTGTGTGTGTATGTGTGTGTGTGTGTGTGTGTGTGTGTGTGTGTGTGTGTGTGTGTGTGTGTGTGTGTGTGTGTGTGTGTGTGTGTGCGCGTGTGTGTCCGTCCGTCCTAGGAATGAGTTACCTGCAAACGGTTCTGGAGTCCTGGTATGGGAGTTCCAAGGTTTTCAGGGATTTGAAACCGCCTTTTGCCACAATAATGAGTACTCTGACCAATTATAAAATTTATGTTTATATAAATATGCATAATTGCTTATGACTGTTTGCGCATGTGTGCAAGTGTGTGTGTGTGTGTGTTTGTGTGTGTATGTGTGTGCATATGTGTGTCTGTGTTTGTGTGTGCGTCTGTACGTGCATATATGAACGCCGATGTTTTCTATAGTAAATTAAATGAGGATTTTAAAACGACTACATTTTTTTAATGGATAAACTTGCAATACACGAGTACTCTTAATAGCATGCTGTACTTTAGTTTTATCTTTTTTTTTTCCTTCTCTTTGTAACCACCAATATGGATGGAAAGCAAGCCCTGCAATGGTGACACGATAATTCGAAACCGGCTCCTTCAGTCCGTTGTACGGCTGCATTACCGCTCCCACTGCAAAGACTTTACTTTCTATTTATTCTCTCTCCTCTCCCCGTACACATCCTTTTCAATACCCCACTCCTTCTTCCTCGTTACGATGTTCAATTCTGTTTGATGTTGGTTAGTATTGGATAGCAATGGTGGACAATCAGTTAGCAATTTCAGTGACTTCCGCTTCCGGCGCTACTCATTAAAAATAACTATTCAACTATTCAGATTCAGTTAACTTAAATACGTTTACTCTTTGTATCACTTAATGATCATCACGTAAACTTACCAACTACAGAGCTTCTGGCAGCGCGGGGCGTTGTAATATCGAATGACATTTATAATATAACTTCGCATACATACACACAAATACGTATACATATATATATATATGTGTGTGTGTATGTATATATATATATATATATATATATATATTTGTAGATAGATAGATAGATAGATAGATAGATAGATAGATAGATAGATAGATAGATAGATAGATAGATAGATAGATATAGCATTTAATAAATACTTAAGTTACGGCTAAGCTACTTCAAGGTTCATTCGCGCAAACTACAATACATGCTCGCTTTTATACAGCTCTGAATGCCATACAACAATTAGAACCCTTAGAAGCAAACACCTGCTTTAAATCTTGTTCTCCATATCAGCGCGTTTCTTGTATTACTTACACTTCGTGATTTCATGTCCCTGATAAAGAAATATATCCTGCAGCACTCATATATCCACCAGTGTTAAAGAAGTGCAAAAACTACACCCACCGCCAAACATGAGGGATGCAAAACCATTCGCATATCATTCAATCAGCACTAAAGACAAGGCAGCGTTTAGATTATAAATAATCATAGGCTCAGCCTCATTAGAGCACGAAAACCAAAAGGGTTTATCAATTATGGTAATATCATTCCGCATACTATTCTTTCATATTACAGGAATAACACATTTTCCTGAGATACCATTAGAAATTCGTTATTTCCTTTTTTACGTTGGTGTTTTTTTTTATAATTTTAATCTCAAACATTTTTTGTTTTCTTTATAGCTTTCGTCATTTCAGTCCCTATTCGTTTCATTATGGACCATATCACATGATTCAAATTACTCTAGTTACTAACTTGATTGGTAGCGTAATTAACGTGTTTCTTCTGACTAAATTGTCAAGCGAAGCCTTCTCTAAAATTATGTACAAAAGTTAAAAGAAGACAAAAGCTAAGGATTATCATATTTGTCCAATGCCACCTCCCTTGTCCCAGAGGAATGCATGTATAAATGTTATGTACGAATGTATGGATGTATACACCCATACATATAGTATATATATATTTATATATAGGGAGAATTCATACAAAAAAAGACGAAGGCAGGTGGTGTAGACAACAAACAGATGTATTAGTATAACGCTCGGGAAATGAAAAAGTCTTTAACGTTTCGAGCCTACGTTCTTCCACAGAAAGGAACACAGAAAGAAACAAGGAGAGAAAAAAAGGTAACGGCTAGCGATCTATCATGGCGAATGCCGGACAGAGGGATCACACAGAAGAGCTAGGAAGAAGGGAAGATAGTAAAGGTGCGCGCGCGTCTGCATAAGAGAGCATGTGTGTGCGTGTGGAAGGGGGCTGGTGACCTTGACGTGTGCATGTGCAGGTGTGTGGATGATGGAGTGGGTGCTGGGAAGTGGTCAGTGCTAGTGTGTGCAGGGTGGTGTGATGTGATGTCGTGTTGTGTGGTATGGTGGTGCATGTTTTTCTAAATATGCACAAATGACAGGAGTGTCACGTCCAGAACGTCTGTACTCAGCATTCTGCTAAGTTGCACCTCACCTTATCATGGACGTATAAAAACAATAAGAAAACAAAAGCAAACAATTCAGCAGCAGCAGCACTAACATAAGCCAGAGTAACACCTGCAACAGCAGCAACAACAAAAAACACCAATGACAAATGTGAAAGCGACAATAGTACAACAGGAAGGAGAACAGCGGAGAGAAATGCAAACGCAGGTAGAACAACAACTAGGTCAATGATGGAAGAACGGTTTTGCTCATTTTTCTGAAGCTCGTGTTTCGTTACTCTGACGACATTGCTGTTACCGCGGAGATGCTTCAGTACCAGCATGACGACGACGACGACGACGACGAC
>NC_068999.1:1696878-1697852 GCF_001194135.2 Octopus bimaculoides
CTCTTGTGTGTGTATATGCGACTCAGTGAGTATATGCATGTTGTATATGTATTTGTGCATGTTCCATTGAGTCAGCCTGTCTGTATGTGTGTGTGTGTGTGTGTGTGTGTGTGTTTATTTATGTATGTATGTAAATAGGTATTTATATATATATCAGTATTTCTATACACACGTATGCATGTGTGTGTATGTGTTGAAACACACATCTATGCTTACATGTATGTATGCATGCATGTACGATGTAGTCAACACTTTATAACAAAAATATATAAATCAGCGCGATAGAAACTGATAAAAGAAATACAGTGCTATAAGTATGGAACTGTCAGAGACAAAGAGAGAAAGAGAAAGAACAACGGGAGTGAGAGAGAGAGAGAGAGAGAGGTAAGTGAATGAATGAAGACTTTGGGCGGTAGGGAGGTTGACATACTAAGTGGAATGTATTTAAAGAGTCAAATGAATCGATGGATCGATAAAGTGACAAATAGATAAGCAGTTAGAATCGATTAAGTGGTCTTCTCATTAGCTACGTGAGATAATATTATAGCAATTTCTTGCAAAACTGATTCCTTCAATAATTAATATATTATAGATACCAGCATAATTACTGTTACTACTACTACTACTACTACTAATATTACTATAGTACTATTATTACCACCACTAATCCTACGATTACTCCTGTAGACATTATTGATTTCCAATATTGACGTAGAATGCAAGATATATTCATAATGTGTGTGGAATCACTTATAAAGGTATAAGAAAAGAGTACTGCATTCGGTCATGACTGCAACTTGAACCCACATCCTCTAAGTTGTACTTCGGTTGACACGCGTACGTGCATTGAAATTTGCTGACATGCCATTTATAGTGTCGTTGTCAGCAGTTTCTCACTGTTATACTATACATGCGCGTACATATATATATATATGTAATATAAATAATGTATATATATATATATATATATATAT
>NC_068999.1:1697996-1700223 GCF_001194135.2 Octopus bimaculoides
TATATAAACAAGGCGTTGTGACACTGAGCGCGTCTACGTTCTGGTTCATTCAGCTGGCAAAAATGAGTTATACCTGTAATTGAAAGGGCCAACCTTACCACCTTCTGTGCTAAACTGAATCTCCCCGAGAACTACCTTAAGAGTATGCGTGTCACACGTTAGTTTCACGATCAGGTTAATCCGTCGATTTCATCAACCGCATTACTCACTGCAGTAACCGAGGGAGAACCAATTATATATATATATATATATATATATATATATAATCTCGAGTTGATAGTAAAGAGACAGACTTGGGTTCCTGAGACTGCACCATCCAGTATGCATTTTGCTCTTTAAATACAGTTGAGGTAGATTGAGGAATATTTTGTTACTGTTTCTACCGGGTGGAGCAACTTGTAGCTTCAGTTTTATTTGAGAATACTGAATATTGCTCCGTTTTTCAAGCACACAGGGAAAAGATCGCAGGTCTATAGGATTTGTATAGTCAAATCATTGAACCACCCCATCACTAAGGTAGCCGCTACTTTTCTCTTTAACTGTAGTTGATAACCTTTTTTCGCTTTTTTATTAAAGAGCTATTTCATTCACTTGGCAGTTCTGAAAAACAATATTGAAAGAGAATGGCAGGAAAATAAAAGTCGCAAAGTAACCTGGAGTATTAAAAAGAGAAAATGACAATTCAAGAGTTTTTATATCGACAAGAATATATCAATAACTTCTTCATAACTTTTTAATCAAACCTCACAAATCCAGTCATTATTCTTTCTGTAATTTGTTTCATTATAACTTATATTATAAATTCTGTAATTTTAGCAATTAAAGGAAAATGCTACATCATTTTCAAGTGGTTAACGAACATTGTGTCATATAAATATTAAATATATGACAGAATCGAATTTTCCATTGTTGGAAAAACTTAAGACTCAGATTTATAAAATAAGAAAAAGTGTCCGGCGAGTTGACAGTGAGATACGTTCTCCTCTGATATAATGTAGGATAACAGTGGAACGCCACAAACAGGAGAGGTTAGGGAGCTGAAGGAGGAGGGTGAAATGAAATAAATTAAAATAAAATACTATTCAACATAGTAAAGTACGAGGCGGTATGGAGCAAGTTTAATTTTACCGGATAGATTTATGGATATGAAGGTTTTAAAGGTTCCTGTGGGATTAAGGATATATAAAAGGTTTATGGATATAAGAGTGGGTGTAAAGCTAGATGAATAAAAAGACAGACAGAAGAGAAGGTCGACAGATAGATAGATAAATAGAGAGAGAGAGAGAGAGAGAGAGAGAGAGAGAGAGAGAGAGAGAGGAGTGTTTCCTACAAGTGTCGTGTGACCTGTAGAGAGCCTACTTATATTATTCTAATGTAAGGTGTTTGCTGGATAATCCTAGTTCAATTTTTAGATAATCTATTAGTCTGAATTGGAGGATGAAATGAAGGAATTAGCTATTAAACGACTGTATTGAATTCTCGATCAACGTAAACCGAATTTAAGACATAAAGGTGAAAAAATAATTTTTTTCTAACAATGAAAATGGTGTCCTTAACGAACGACGCTTATATTTCGTGAGAGAAAACTGTAAAAAAATGTCGACGCTTGTTTCAGTTTGACTAAATTAAATTACATCAATATATCTACACGAATTTTATTTAAATTCGTATGTTCACTTGTATTTTTCTTTAGATTTTAGTATTTGCTTCTTCTCCTAATTGTATACAAAGTGTAAATCATAAAAAATACGCAATTTAACAGCGAGAGTTATGGAGTAAGGACAAAAGCTTTTATCCAGACGAATTTCAATATCACATTTTTATACACTTTTCTTATTTTGCAAAATTATTTCGAAATATTTATTTTCGATTTTATTTGAGAAGAATTTTTGGGTTCTGAATTTCCCATTCTTTTTTTATCTTTTCTTGAAACTTTGGTTTGTTTTATTCTTTTTTATTTATGTGCATATTTATTTATTTATTTATTGCTTCCATTCCATTTTAAAATCATTTTGAAAGATACCCAACGTATTTTGTATGTGTGTGTGTGTGTGTGTGTGTGTGTTTGTGTGTGTGTATACATCTGTATATATATATATTGTGTGTGTATATATGTATACATCTGTATATACCTGTGTTTGTGTATGTGCGCGTATGTATATGTATTTATGTGAGTGTGTGTGTATGTGATTATATATATATATATATATATATATATATATATATA
>NC_068999.1:1700233-1701626 GCF_001194135.2 Octopus bimaculoides
ATATATATATATATATATATATATATATATATATACATCAGTATATATGTGTGTGCGTGCGCGTTTGTGTATATGTATGTAGAATTATGTATATATATATATATATGTCATATATATAAGTATTTATCTATCTCTTCTCTCTCTCTCTCTCTCTCTATATATATATATATATATATATATATATATATATATATATATATATATATATATATATATATATATATATATATAGATATATATATATGTGTGTGTGATTGTGTGTGTGTGTGTGTGTGTGTGTGTGTGTGTGTGTATATGTATGTGTGTATATATATTTACGTGCGTGTATGCATATATGTATACATATATATATATATATACATACATACCCATACATATACGTATGTTCATATTTGTACATCTTTCTATATATATCTGTATGTCTCTCTGAAAATATATAACTATGTGTGTGTGCGTGTGTGTGTGTGTGCGTCTGTGTATGTCCACGCATATACATATGAATGCGTGCGTGTGTTTGTCTATTTCTTTTTCTTTTTTTAATAAATTAGTTTACCATCTTATGAATTCCTTTTATATTTATATCGTCAAATCCATTTCTCAGAAATCTTTTGGAACTTGGGTAGTGGTGGTGGTGGTAGCGGTGGTGGTGGGGAGAGGGAAATAGATTCTTCTCCTTGTAAAGAATTCTGCAAATAAAGAAAGTGTTGTTCACAAAATAATACACTGACAATCTCTATTACAAACGGCAACAACAACAACAATAATGATGATGACGATGATGATGATGATGATGCAGTAGCAACAGATGGTGATGATGATGATGGTGGTGTTGATGATGGTGTTGATGATAACCACGACGATGATGATGACGGCAATGATAAGAAAAAGAAGGAAGTTTTGTTTTATTTCGAATTCAAAGCTAAATAAAATGTTCTTCGTTTCACCGTTATTACTGTCTATATTTTGAACAATGACAAGCTACACACCCAGCTGGGCATGGCACTATGGTTCTCTCTCTCACTCTCTCTCTCTCTCTCTCTTCCTCTTTTTATCTCTCTCTAAATCACTCTTTCTCCCTTTTCTCCGTCTTCTTTTCTTATCTCCATCGAAAATGTTTCGCATTGCCTTGCGTGCGCGCATAGTCGCTGAGTGTGCATGTGTGTGTGACATTGTGTGTCTACACTCAGGTATATATAAATATACACACACAAGTGTACATATATATATATATACTTATATGTTTGCGTACGTATATATGTCTCTATATATGTATATATACATATGAATATACGTTTGTGTGTATATACGTGTATATATATGTACATATATACACACATATATAAACGCAAAGATAGATAGATAGATAGATAGATAGATAGATAGATAGATAGAT
>NC_068999.1:1701636-1702353 GCF_001194135.2 Octopus bimaculoides
ATAGATAGATAGATAGATAGATAGATAGATAGATAGATAGATAATTCGCTTGCATGTTGTTAAGAGCTAAGTCTAAGTTGATTGGCATTTCGCGCAGCCAATACAAAATATTTACTGATTTATTATACAGAAGCCTTTTGAGTCCTAATCTGGCCAGACTTGAATCCCTTATCAAATAGTGAAATGAGCAAACGAGATGGAAATGCATCCATCATTCCAATAATTCCGCTCTGAGCTAACGGTGGTGTTTAAACGCTTTATTATCTTAAGCGACAAATATTTTCTCTGTGACAAACTCAAGTGAAATGCCTTTACACGTTCAAATATCTCTCAAACACATTGGAGCTGTTTCTCTAACTTCTGTCACAGCTTCATCCATCTTCTCGCGTATCTGTTCCGTCCTGGCAGCCAATATGTGCAATCCGTAAATAATACTTAACTATTTACAATGTTTATAAACATGGATAATTTATGCGTGACGTATGAATGAGAATTAGGGTAGGATAGTATAGAAAATAGAGGTGATGTTGAAACGTTCTTGACTTTAAGGGTTTCCCGAAAGGACTGGATGGAGGTCTATCCTCCCAAATGAAGGGCCGCTGCAATAAATGTGTGAATCTAAGAAGGGAATATGTTGAGCGAAATCATATTTTCTTTTACCCAAAGCCAGGAACTTTTTAGGTATATATATATATATATATATATATATATATATAT
>NC_068999.1:1702933-1708974 GCF_001194135.2 Octopus bimaculoides
ATTCAAGATGTGTGTGTGTATGCGTGTGTGTGTGCGTGTGTGTAGATAGATAGATAGATAGATAGATAGATAGATAGATAGATAGATAGATAGATAGATAGATAGATAAGCAGACAGACAGATAGATATAGATGGCATATATACATACATCAATTATGAGAGGACTACCTGCCCCTGTCGGCGACTCTTCATTCTTTGAATACAATATAAATCATAAACAAATTTAATATATAACTAACACCAACAAAAATGGCGTACTTTTGTGACATATAAACGTAACTGACAAACATAATTACATTGTGTCTTCTGTTCTGCTATGTGTATCACTTGATATGTAGTGTGCTCTTACTGTTACAGGATATACATTGTCAAAGTTTCTGTATATTTCTCCCGCCGTTTTTCTCTTAGTGAGAGCTCTTCTCCTTATTTTATATATGCTTGTTATTTTAATACTTTATAATCCAATTTCATAAAATTCTTCTTTCGCTACTAAACAAAACTTACCTATTCAGGCGGATGTTTTATACATACATGCATACATACATAACACACTTACATGCATACATACATACATACATACATACATATATACATACATGCATACACACACACACACATATATATATATATATATATATGTGTGTGTGTATATATATATATATATATATATATATGAGTCGCTAGTTATGGTCGGGCGAATATTTACCATTGGCTTCGCATCTGATAGGCTCTGTCAATACAGGGTAGTCACGAAACCTGCAGGCTGGAAGTGCGTAACCTTCTTCCTAATGCAGATGAGGAGATAAGAAGGTTACGTTTATCAGGGTTGTGGAAAAGACCCTGAGACGAAATTCTTCGAAGCGAAATCCCTTTCTGCGTTAGTTGAAGTTATCTCCTCCTGTCGACCGGTTCCAGTTGTGTCTGAAAACAGTCAGTTTATGTTCAATTTCCGTTTACTAGTTAGCCAGCCTGGAATTCCATGTCCTAAACAGGAATGTCTCTCTCGTGAGGGCATCAACTAAATATTTCACTTTTAGAATTTAAGCAGGTCCCCGTTTCAAACGAATAATTTGGCGTCCTTGCACTATCGGCCAAGTACGTTTTCTGCGTCTGCTCCTGTTGATGTATGGTTCAGTTTATTCCAGGAGCCTCTGTGCCGTTCCTTCTTTTATATATCAGGTTGTACTGAGAGTTCTGTCCGTTTCTTAAGGCACAATAAAATAATAACATACGATATCAGATTTAATCATTAACATTGTCATTATTCTTCTCTATGACCTCCTTCCGTCTGTCAATGAGGTTTTTAATGCTACGTTCATAAAACTTACAAATGTGTCACATTTCTGTGCCACCTTAACAACTAGAAATGTGACACTTTTGTAAGTTTTTTCCTGGTGAAAAGGTCATTGCTTTTGTATTTTCTCAATGGGTTTTACATTGACGAAGTGCTGCAACATGCTTTGAAACGATCGTATAGATGCATTTGAACGGACTCTTTTCTGGTTATCACTTTGCCCTTTATTTTTATATTTATAGATTTATATTTATATTATTTTAGTTTCACTGCCTAAAACAATAATGAAAGAACTGTGTATTGAATACAATATGTTAAATATGAATTTATTAATGCCAACATTCATAAATTTAGTCTTACAACATGACTGCTGTTGTTTCAGTGGAGCAAATATTCTCTAAATATTCCCTGGTGATGGTTAGCGAACAGTAAACAATAAGAGAGAGAGAGAGACAGAGAGAGAGAGACAGGGAGAGAGAGACAGAGAGAGAGAGACAGAGAGAGAGAGAGCGGAAAGAAGCAGAGGGGCAGAGCATGCGTGGATCTATAGCCCTGAAACAGCATGTGACATAATGAGGTCTAAATTGTAATCATCGCTTGTTAAAACAGCTCGTTCTCTCTAATTATTATAATTAACATCTTCTAATTGTCCAACCTTTTTGTAAATTTGTTTTAAAATTGATTAATTAACCATAGTGAGGTTTTGCACACCATTATTCAATTGTGTATATTTTGATATTTTCTCCTTAGTTTTCTCTTTCTTTCAGTTAGTTTCGCCATTCTGTGTAATGCTGTAGTTTTTCCTATTGTCGTTGCTGCTGTTTAGCCGCAGGTAAGCGCTGAACTGGTAGTGACTCCATTAAATATTAATTCCTTCGGGATTATCCCATCCAACTTTCTATTTTCCGAATATAATGCAACATTAACTATATTTTCGAATGTGTGTATGAATAACGTTATAACGTGATCTGTGAGAGATTTGACAGCTATTTCATGCAAATCGTGCTACAACTATAGAGTCCCTGGTGTGCGTTCAAGGCTTCCTTGTCGTTTGTGCGTTCGCGTTTATTACATTCAGTAGTTTACAACTTTACGTTTTTTAAGTAATTGTAGGAGATTCGTCATTCTGTCCTAAAGAGATCCGTTTTTTTATCGATATACTATTATCTACATTTGACGTTTTTTTTTTCTTTTTTGCTATTTAGTAATTTTACTGCTATTTTCCATATCAATTATTCCATTTTAATATTGCTGGTTCAATACATAACACTTAATATTATTTCCAAATTTTGGCGCAAGGTCGGTCAGCAATTTCAGGGATGGTTGTGCTAAAAGGTAGTGCTCCAGCATGGCCGCAGTCAAATGACTGAAACGAGTAAAAGAATAATATCTTCAATATCTCAGACTGAGTTTACATCGTGATAGATTTCAAATAATCGATGGTTGTTTTCTTAAAATCTGTTCCGTTGGGTTTTTTTTTCTTTTCTTGCCGTTATCAGTTTGGGTTTTCATTTCATGTTCCTTCCAATAAATTTATAATGCTTCGCACCGCATAAGAAGAAATTCTGCTGGTAGATTGAAATATCAGCAATTTTGTTGTATTACATGATTTAATCCTAGGAATAAAGGCAGATTGTTCATGGCCGTCGAGACGGCATATCACCTCGTTGAATTCCACCCCACCCCCTACTCATGTATTCTCCAACAGGTGTTGATCAACAACAGTTTAAATGGGACAGTAACTACATCGACTATATTGGATTTGGGAAGCCTACAAGGATCATGAACACTACGCCCTGCTCTGCACTCAGTAACTAAGAGAAAGTGTGAGAGAAATCGGAGATTTCATCTGAAAGCTGGCACTAGGCGAACTCTACTAAAAGCACCGAATCGCTATGTTGAGGTGTTAAAGCATTGTAACTGGTTAGCTGTGATATTCAAGAATAGCAAGTACTCCTTCAACAGCTGCGATATTCAAAAACAACAAGTATTCCTCGGGTGTGTCATCAAGTTGACTCAAAGTAACTGCATTCGTCCAATGAGCCACGTTGTGAGATTGAACACTAAACCTTGCTATTACAAAACGAATTTTCAATAAAAAAGAACAAGCAGTTGACTCTCACAATTTTGTGAGTCCGTAATGATTTATTGAAAGCTTTATCGCTGTCTTGAGATTTCAATCGGTTAAAAGTACTTGATTCTTTGCAAAATCCACCACTGGTTATGACAGGATCTATCCGAGGTATTGCTATATTTTCTCCCTCTCTCTCTCTCTGTTCGTCTTTATAATGGTTCAAACTATTGATATTTTTATTGACGATGACATCTCCATCTGGGATGGTTGCAAGGCATTTTCTTTAATTCAGTCCAAAAATTTCTAAAAGCGAAGGGAACAAAAGAGAATGTATATCTGCTGAACCGTGTAATAACTAACAGATGCCTTCTTCTCACAACTCACAGTTCACTTCATTCAGAAAGAGCTCAAGCTGGTTGCGTTGTGAAGAATTGATTAAAATATAGCGGAGAACTTGAAAAAGAATCACCACGGGCCATATATAAGATAAATAATTCCATTTAACTCTAAGTTTACCATTAACAGCACACACTTACTGTGATATAAAAAATGTCAGGCGCTATCTTCTTAGTATTGTTCTTGCAGTGGTTTAACCCCATGTCGGCGCAGATTGGGCGAGCCTGTCATCAAATTTTATTACAGTCATGACGCTCTAGAGACTTTGTATAGCGTATGAGGGAGATTTGGCTGCTAATTTTAGCATTCATGATACTATGTGGTGGCTCCCTTCCTGGATTGAACCGCATCATGGATTATAGCAGAACATTGCGGTAGAATATTAATTCACCATCTACCGATATACTACAGAAACAGTGATTGGATTGATGGAGGCTTGGTCTCGCTCGCTGGACATACTAAAACTAGCAGTCAAATTCCTTTAAAATTACATTCCAGCGACAGCGAATAGTCAATATCTCATGTGTTATTAAAGGAGAACATAGGACAGTGTGTTCTTTTAATGTATCTGAAAAGAAAAGACTGGATGATCATTATCGCAGTGCCAGACCTAGGGTTAAGTACAAATCATATATTGAAATATGCCTTTATAACGAAGGTAACACTTCTTGGTCACTTTCACTGCTAAAAACAGCAGCCAGATCTCCCTAATGTTGCACCGTATTGCTTTTTAAAAAAATTACCAAGATTGATAATTCCTACACACTCATAAAAATGCTGGCTTGTCACAGCTGAAGAGCTCTGAGTCATAAGTTATCTCGCTCATTGTTAGCGAGAAATATATATATGTGTGTGTGTGTGTGTGTGTGTGTGTGTGTGTGTGTATGTGTGTGTGTGTGTGTGTGTTTGGAAGATTTCTCTTTCACCCCATTAAAGCGCAAAGTGTTTGTGGGTTTATGGTTTAAGGAGATTTGTTTACAGTGACATTGGTTGGTTGCCTTCTTCCAAATAATCGTATTATGCTGAGATAATTCTAAGATATTGGTGTCATGTTTTGGGGAGATTCTCTGGCATACTAGTGTGTGTGTGTGTGTATAAGTGTATGTATATATGTATGTTTATATACATGTGTGTGTGGTGTGTACGTGTGTGGGTAGACGTGTGTGTGTGGACAGATGGATGAACCAATGCCCAGATGGATGGATGTAGAGATGGTGGGATTGATGGATTGCTGGATGGGTGGTTGGATGGTTGGATATGAAAATGGGTTTGAGCATGCACCTAAATATGTATGAATTAACCTCAATATTTTCTGATTAAGAAATGACTACGTATATTATAGTTAACGATTATTTTGTCTAATCTCTATTATATATGTATGCATGGATACACATATATACATACATGCATATATACGTTCAGTCATATATACATGCATACAAACAGACAGACAGGCATACATGCCTAAATATAATACAATAAAGATTTGCGTCTAATATATGTATTGAATTATGCGATATATATATATATATATATATATATATATATATATATATATATATATATATATATATATATATATATATACTTTCACTCTTTTACTTGTTCCAGACATTTCACTGCGGCCATGCTGGAGGACCGCATATATATATATATGCATGTATATGATAAAAAATATATAATATATGATATAATATATATATGCGTATATAATTCCATTACGTTATACGTTGAAATATGCTCATATATATGTGTGTATCTGAGCGTGTATTTATAAGCGTATAAGCACGTATGCGTGTCGTTGTTGTGATTGTGTTTGTGTATTGTCTCTGATTGCATATGTGTGCGTGATTGTACGTGTGCATGTGTGTGCGTGTCCATGTTTGTATCTGCTTTAGGTTTTGTGGAGGCGTGTGTGCTGTCTTTCGATTCCCCACCTTACCCCCAGTTTCCAATAATTCCACTGAGAATCTTTGTATGTATACACAATCACTTTCTCAATAACCAGGGCATCGATGCCAGTGACTTGCATCTAAAAGCCTGACCTAAACTCACGCGGGGAAAAAGTGTTTCACTGTATCAAATTAGTTGAATGCCTTTCAACTTTGAGACTACATCAAAAGCTAACCCGGATATGACGTAGGGGAAGTGGTAGTGTCGGTTTTCAAAATGTCAAATACAACGTGTGATGTTTTCCAGTTTGTCTTTATGATATTATAGAAGAAAATAAATGTCATCACACTTTATTTTCATTTTTCTTTGTTGTGTTTCAACAAA
>NC_068999.1:1709385-1712614 GCF_001194135.2 Octopus bimaculoides
TATATGAATAAATAAGTTTGCATATATTATATACATGAGCACACAGATATACACACATACATACATATACATACATACATATACATACATACATATACATAGATATATATATATACATATATCTACATATATACATATATATCAGTATGTATGTATGTATGTATGTATGTATGTATGTATAAATGTAGGTAATATATATGTACGTATGTGTGTGTGTGTATGTATGTATGCGTGTGTAGGTATGTATGTATGCATTAGAACATACACTGACGAGTTATATTTAAATCAAAGGTTATAGATTTATGAAATTTGAAAATATTTATTGTTTAACACAAAATGTGTTGATAACATGTGGAGAGCAAACTATGGATTTTGTGTACAGATAAAACATAGGAGGTCGTGTTATATGTAGGCTAACAGGAGTATTTACACTGCACTCGGAGTAATTGCTTTTGGTGTGTTGTAATTGTTTAACCTCAAATGTATTCTGAAAAAGCGTGGATAAAACACCCACGTTTACATTTAATATATCTAAGATAATTTTATCTACTATGTTCCTCCGTTTGTTTCATTTGACTGACAGCTATTTCTGGTCAAACGACTCACTACTTTCATGTATGCATGGGGGTTCCCTCCCCCAACTGGTGGTGGGTGTGAGATTCTTGAGTAACCTCTGCACCCCAATTAAGATGTCAGCTCCTTTAACCCGACTAATGCTCGTCTCGAAAATTCATGGAAAATCTTTTGTAAGTAGAAGCAAACGTGAAATTCTCAGTATGTACATGTGCGCGTGCATTTATGTGTATATATATGTGCATACATGTACTTTTTATCTTTTACTTTTCCAATCGTCAGACTGCGGCCATGCCGGGGCACCGCCTTGAAGAATTGTTAGTCGAAGGAATTGGCTCCACCACTTCTTTTTCGAGCCTGGCATCTTTCGCATCGAACACGTGCATATATATATATATGTGTGTGTGTGTGTGTGTGTGTGTGTGCATTAATCCATTATTGTATACGATCGGCTTCTTTCAGTTTCCATCTACTAAATCAGCTGACAAAGCCTTGATCGGCCCGAAGCTTTTGTAGAAGACACCTGCCCAACGTGCCACACAGTGGGGCTTATCCAAGAAATATATATATATATTTGTATGTATATATGTGTATCTATATATATATATATATATCATTCTTGGAATGGTGGAAAAGATTTATCGAGTATTGGTAGTGACATAGAATAGATAACATTGGTTATGCCATTGAAGAGATAAACATTGAACACAAAGAGACTGACGAAGATGATAAGCGAGTTACATAATAAAAATGATTTCAGCTCTGTCTTCTAAAACAGAGTCTACGGCATTGTGATTCACACAATGTTTAACTTGGGAATAATATAGCTACACAACAGATAAATTATTGTGGGGAAATTTAACGTTTACGAGATGAGCGTTCTAGAGTGCCACTCATTTGTCTAATTATATTTTAATTAATAATTATAATATAGTGCCAGTTGTCAATACATTTGTCCATATATTCTAAATATTTGCTAAAGACGTTTTGGTAATAAATGACAAATGAATCTTGATTAAATATACAGAAGCAAGTTTAAGGAAGACTATATTTGTTATCTAAGGTAGCATTTAAATGTAGAATGTGATATATGAGATGGATATTACTGTGGCTTTCAAAGAATAAGATGAAAGTTGTATTGTCATCGGGGTATCTTGTAGATTAGAGTTTTAGTCACGAAGGTCAGATAACTAAGAAATGAAGGAAGAGTTATAGATATATTTTGAAGGTTATGGTAGACGTGGGGTGGCAGTTATGGAAGTGCAAAGCAGAATTGCAATACTGATCAATAGGCTTTCTGGTTATAGAATTTAAAACGTTAGAAATATATTAGCATCGGTTTTTGCTTGTAGGTTAAAACATTTTTTGTTAATTGTTTCAGTCACTTGACTGCGGCCATGCTGGAGCACTAACTTTAGTCGAACAAATCGACCCCAACACTTATTCTTTGTAAGCCTAGTGCTTATACTATCGTTCCCTTTTTGCAGAACCGCTAAGTGACGGGGAAATAAACACACCAGCATCGGTTGTCAAGTGATGCTTAGCGCTATTTCGTTTGACGTTACGTTCTGAGTTCAAATTCCACCGAGGTCGACTTTGCCTTTCATCCTTTCGGGGTCGATTAAATAGGTACCAGTTATGCACTGGGTTCGATGTAATCGACTTAATGCCTTATTTGTCCTCTCTATGTTTATCCCCTTGTGGGCAATAAAGATGTGTGTGTGTGTGTGTGTGTGTGTGTGTGTGTGTGTGTGTGTGTTTGCACGTGATAAGCTCTCTAAAAACCGAATGATGTATGCGACCATTCAAATAAATACCTTTAGTTGCAGAGTAATAGATCATTTGAAATGCAGAGCTTCGAAATATTGCATAATGCTTTCGAAACCAATAGATGCGACAGCAATCGATTCCTCATTCAGAACACACACACACGCGAATGCACATTCACCCGCACGTAGTGCGTGACTGGGTATATGATTTGTGTTCGTACGTATGATCGAATGTACATATATGAATAGTTTCACACAAACACCCGACACACAAACATACATAGATATACATATGCATGCATATATATATATATATATATATATATATATATTCACACACACGCATATATACACATATATACATATGTTTGTGAGGTTGACTATACATAGATATGTAGTGCCACGTTGAATTGAATGACGACAAGCTGTGGCCAATAGGACATAGTTATTAAAACAACCTGTTTCTACTTGGTTAGCCATCGCCAGCTTCAGATTAATTTCACCATTCGACCGGAAGTGCGCAGCTTACAGCGCCACAGGAAACATTGCTTGGATTACTGGCGCGTGAACTAATTTGTGTGGATTGTCTTTGTGTTAGTTTGTCTTAGGCACGAGTACAACACAGTTAAGCTCATAGAATACGAATTATCGACTGTGCTCTTTTCTGGACATGACATCGTCGTGTGCCTGTATATATGTGTGTATATCTCTGTGTGCGCGCGTGTATATGTGTGCATATATGCATATAAACATATACATATGTATACACGTACATACACATATACATACACATGTGTGCATAAATGTACATGTATAAATACATACACATACACACATTCACATGTATACATCTATATATATATATATATATATATATATATATATAT
>NC_068999.1:1712839-1714784 GCF_001194135.2 Octopus bimaculoides
TATATATATATATATATATATACATGTATATGTATACATATATCTATCTGTATATGCATACATATATAATATATATGTAGATATAAATATATATTGAGCAAGTGATGTGAACATCAAAGAAACCAAACCGTTATATTAATACGATTTCATGACATAAAAGGAAATACGAGATTTTATGCAGGCACGAAACTTGATCCCGTTCCTACACTGTACTGACAAATATCATACAGTGTCCACCCAATAGATACATCAATCTGGCTACGCGCAACGTATTATTGAGATCTGCATCTTTTGCACATTATATTTAGTTCAATTTGATGTCAGTTTAAATTAGGTTCTGAAATATATAATATAATATTTTATAAAAGTATTATGAAATGTGTAATATTTTATAGCATGGAGCGACGAACGAATTCTGAAGCAGAAAGAATACGTTGGTGTTTGTAAAAGTAACGGAGCTAAAGTACGCAGCGTTAAGCTGCTTGGCATATATTGACCTTGAACTCGCGCATCAACACTAAGTTCCTCGCTCGCTTTCGTTGTTTATAGCAGCGCGTTGAAGTAAAGTGTGTAGAGTGTGGTCACTCGGAAAAGAACATTGGTTTCAACTGTGTAAGCTTTCCCTGATTGTCTCGAGGAAGACCAGAGTTTTTTGAAAACGGCCGAAACAGCTAAAGAACCGTGGGTCTATGATTATGATCCGGAAACCAATGCTCAGTCTTAACAGTGGAGAACCCCCAACCAGATTACAAGGCGCCGAGGAAATCCAAGAGAATACGACATGGCAGCTGCTCAATACTTGAAAAGAATATTTCCAGGAATACCTCCATCAATAGAAAAGATGCTGGATAGAAAGTGTGGCATCAGAAGAGGACAGCTTTGAAGGAGCTTGAATGCCAAATGGATATGTGTTGTTGTTGTTGTCGTTACCGTCGTTGTTGTTTTATCAGACTTCGTATATGTGTCCAAAGTACTGACTCCTGGAAGGAGTTTGTATATTCTTCTATTCATTTATGGATCCACTTTTGTGGCTGAGGTCATGCTGGAGCATCATCGTGATTTACTACTTTTGCAAATCAGGTGCCCAGTATGCCGTGCGACAGATGCCAAACCGATCGTAGAACAGCTTGCGATGAAATATTTTGCTCCAAAGATCTACACGCTCAGCTTGGTTCGGGAATCGAAACCGGGATCGTGAGTGCAACACCGTAACCACTCAGTCATGCACCTTCATTTTCTTATATATTCTTATAAGGATACAAACTTCAAACAGCTATGTTGTTCTTAAATCAATCATAGAACGCAAATATAGTATCAAAAGAAAATCGTGTCTAAAACACCTCCGTAATTTATTAAATGTGTAAATATCGGAAATGTTTTCTCGTTGTCAAGAAAATGTTTATTTTGCCCGGCCATTAACCGCGTATGTTTTAGTGAATATTTACTATGCCAAGAGATATATATACTATGCGGTTAACGAAATGAGTAGATTAACAGGGTTGCTTTGAAAAATGATGGTTCTTATATCAAATCGTGTGTGTCTGTGTGCATACGTGTATAGGCGTGTGTGCGTATTATTGTTTTTGAAGTGACGATGCACAGGCGTGGCTGTGTGGTAAGAAGCTTGGTTCCCAACCTTGAGCAAGTATCTTCTACTATAGCCTCAGGTGGACCAGAACCTCGTGAATGGAATTAGTTGACGGAAACTGAAAGAAGCCCGTACTATTTGTGCACTAGAGTAACTGCTGCACTTGTTAAGTATATAAGCAGTTTGGCTGCTTGGTTCTCTGGAGACTGTCAGAAAAGTGTAGACGCCTCTGATGAGAACCCAATAATGGTCGAAAATCGATTAAGGTTGTTCATCGTTTTATCAGTATGCGGAGAAATGGATAAAATTTGCCCTGTTTATAATTATGCCATATGTTATATATATATATATATATAT
>NC_068999.1:1715435-1715957 GCF_001194135.2 Octopus bimaculoides
CATATGTGTATGTGGGGGGGGGTTGTGTTTGTGTAATGGTTATATGGAGGAGAGTAGTATTATCTGAACATTGCCAATATATGTTTTAAAGAGATAGAGATGATAGATGCGAAAATGATATCCTAAAAAGATTAAATATCTATCTGGATTGATATCAGGATTTAAGTGGGTTTTTTGTTTGTTTATTTTAGATTTGTCGATGCTGGTTTCCTTTAAATGGAATTCTTTGGATGAATGAAATCTAAATTATCGCTAATTAAATACTTATTAATCAGATGGTGTTATAAATCTAGATATGAATTGAGGATCCTCATTTGGCTTCATCGCAAATATCGAGCTTATACAGGAATGAATGCGTGCGGTTTGACGGATACAAGGATGAATGTCTATACGTGTAAATGTGTGTGTACGTGTGTACAATGATAGATAGATGCATACATATGCAGATACACATTCATACATACATACATAAATAAATATATATATATGTGTATATATATATATATATATGTGTATATATAT
>NC_068999.1:1715967-1716741 GCF_001194135.2 Octopus bimaculoides
ATATGTCTGTATATATATACACGCGCACACACACACACATGTATATGTATGTATATGTACGTATGTCTATGTATTTTGTTGTTGTATGTGTCTGTATGCGCATATTACATTCAAGTCTGTGTTGTGTATTAGATGAAACTAATGTAGGCGCGCAGGGCTGTGGTTAGAGCGTCGGACTTACAATCATGAGGTCGTGAATTCCGTTCCCAGGCTGGACTGTGCGTTGTGTTCATGAAAAAGTCACTTTATGTCACGCTGCTCAAGTTCACTCAGCTGTAGAAATGAGTCGCTACGTCACTGGTGCCAAATTGTATTGGCTTTTGCCATTTCCCTTGGACAGCGTTTGTATACATGGGCGACTGCTTGTCGTCCATAAGGATGTTTGCATGTCTATCTATCTATCTATCTGTCTACATATCTATCTCCCGTTTCAGTGTTCATATATACTACGCACTTCTTGCGACATTAAGAGTGTTTAGCTCTTATCCCTTGAAATATAGGTGCTTTGATACTCTCAGTCACAATTAGTGACGATAACATTTTTCGGTTATCGTATTATATTGCATATATATATATGTGTGTGTGTGCATGTGTATTGTGTAAAATATAAGTTAGAGCTATGAAAACCGTCTAAGGGATAGATGTATCCGTAGGCACTCCTGGTGTATTACCTCAGTATGTATGGCCCTTGTTATAAGGTAGACGGTAGGAGGTAATTTAAAAGGTAAAACCGTGGTTTTATATATATATATATATATATATATATATATATAT
>NC_068999.1:1717046-1720322 GCF_001194135.2 Octopus bimaculoides
ATATATATATATATATATATATATATACATATCTTTATACGTACGTATATAGAAGGGTATTTGTGTACGTGATGTATACACAGATTGCACAAGGAGAAGGACACACACTGTAGACATATACATACATGCACATACACACACAAACACACACACACACACACACACACACACAGACAATATTTATGTTGTGATTTATAGATAAATATATTTTGTGATTTATTTTCTCTTTCTACGTGTTTCTATTGGTGTGTGTCGTGTGTGTGTGTGTGCATGTATGTGTGTGTGCGTTGTGAACGTGTATACTTCGTGTGTGTGTGTGTATGCCTCGTGTGTGTGTGTCGTGTGTGCGTCTGTGTATGTGTTCCTGTGTGCGTCTTATGTGTCGTGTGTGTGTGTGCCTGGGTGTTTGTGTGTGTGTGTTAGTTTGTTTAAAGAAACATAGACAAAATAAATGAGGCAAAAAAGAGCAGAAGTGTGAGAAATAAACAGGTGAAGAGAAAGCAGAAGTGTGGAGAGGGGGGATAGCAACGTCAGCAGCAGCAGCAGCAGCAACAACAACAACCACAACAAGAACCACAACAAGAACTTCCACAATAATAGTGCAAACAAATCTGGCGACACCAACAGCAACAAAAACAGCAAGGATATACGTCACCGGCATCATTATCCTCGCCATCCGCATCATTATCCTCGCCATCCGCATCACTATCCTCGCCATCCGCATCACTATCCTCGCCATCCGCATCACTTACCTCGCCATCCGCACCAACGTAAGCAGCAGTAGTTGGTGCTGAAAAAAAAAAAGGTGCCAGTAGCAGCTGGAACCCTCCTCCCTTAATTAATTCAGCTGATCACATTGAAAGATCCTTACTAATTATAGAAAACAAGTAATTAGAAGGAAATAATTAACTTCCGTGCAGTACAACTAGGATAGTACCAACGTGTACGGGGGTACGTGTTGGGAGAGAGAGACTGGAGAGAGCGATGGGTGGGGAGAGACAGAGAGAGAGCCAGCCTAGAGAGAGAGAGAGATTAGAGAGAAAGAGAGAGAGAGAGACAGTAAAAGAGAAGGTCTGCGTTTGTATTGAGATGTGTGTGTGTGTGAGTCTGAGAGAAAGAGAGAAAAGCAAAGAGACAGAGAGATGGAGAGCGCACAAGAGGGAGAAGGTTTGAGTGTGTATGTATGAGAGAGGGGGGAGGGAGAAAGAAGAGAAGGCCTGAACGTGTATATGTGTGTAAGAGATAGACGGAGACAGTGTGTGTGTGTATCGATATGTCAGTAAAAAAGAGTATGCGTGTGACACTACGTGTTTGTGACTGCACGAGTCCATGTGTGTGTGTGTGTATGTTTGCGTGTGTGTAAAATAAAAACGGTGTGTGTCTGTGTGACAGCGTGTACGTGTGTGAAAAATTGTTTTTGTGTGAAGGAGAAACAGTGTTTACGTGTTTCTGTGAGTGCGAGAATGTGTAAAAAAGAGAGAAAGAGCGTGTGACAGTGTGTTGGTGGCTGAGTGTGTTCGTCTGTGAGTGTAACAGAAGGACACCGGCATGTATAGAACTGAGTGTGTCAGCGCTTGTGTGCGTGTGCGTGTGTGTGTGTGTGTGTGTGTGTGTGTGTGTGTGTGTGTGTGTGTGTGTGTGTGTGTGTGTGTGTGTGTGTGTGTGTGTGTGTGTGTGTGTGTGTGCGAATTAAGTAAACCATTACAAATGAAAATACTCCGTAGCATAAAGCGAGAAGGAAATTACGACAGGGAAAGAGGATAAATGAGGGAAGGAAGGAAGGAAGAAAGAAGTGGATTAAATAGAGAACGAATGAGAGAAGGAAAAGTGGAATATTTAGAGAATTAATTAAAGAGGGTGTTGTGAGATAAAGAAGCAAAATAGGTGATTCTTAATGACAACATGGGGTTCTTTTGATTGTGCCGAATAATGTGAGGTAAGAAACGCAGTGAATATGTCTCAGTACGGAACTCTGGGAGAATCATGTGTGTGTATATGTCTGAGTTCTTTTTTTTTGTTGTTTTATTTAGTAAGTACAGATATGTGTGTGCATGCGTATATGCATGGATGCGTATATATGTGTGTATGCCTCTGTGAGTATATGTACGTATAGGGGTGGTACTTGATTAAAAAGGTCACTTCGCAACCATAAGACTTCGGGTTCAAATCCTTTCAATGGTACCGTGGGTGTCTCTCCTTACAGTTTCCAACCAACACAAGGCTATAAGTAGATTATTTTGTCAAAAACCATCTGGAATCATATTGGATAACCCCTTCCCTAAAATTCAAAGACACTAACCCCATCAGTTTCTGTGTGACACTATTCTTTTTATGATTTCTTTGTGTACAGGTATACCCAGTCACTTTTGCTATAAGTTTCCATATAATTGAATGATTAAATGGAATATTCATCGAGGAAACTCAGATCAGATTTATTTATTATGCGTCTATGTATAAATACCTGGTCCTCCGTCGGTTACGACGATGAGTGTTCCAGTTGATCCGATCCATGGAACAGCCTGCACGTGAAATTAAATTACAAGTGGATGAGTACTCCACAGACAAGCGTAGAATTAACGTAGTTCTTAGGGAGCTTCAACGTGACACAGAATGTGACGAAGTCGGCTCTTTTGAATTACAGGTACAACTGATTTTTGCTAACTGATTGGATTATTGCAACATAAAAAAAAGTATCTTGATGAAGGATACAACACACCACCAGAAATCGAACTCACGACATAACGACAGTGCGCCAGATATTTTAACCACTAAGCCACGCGCCCTCGTCTAAGTATATGAACGTGTACAGTCTGTTTGTTTGTTTGTATGTATGTATGTATGTATGTATGTATGTGTACGTCCTAATGTTTTTGCGTATATATGTGTACGGACATCTCAGAATATGTATGTATGTATATATGTATGTATGTATATGCGTCGGTTTGGGCGTTTGGGTTCTGTGTTTGTGCCAAACAATACAGCTTGTTACTTCCCAGGTGTAAATGAATAACCTAAAGCAAAGGAAATGAATGATAGCATTATTTATATACGGACGTGTATGGACATATGTATCTATCTATGTGTATGTGTACACACACACACATGTATATGTATGTATATGTATATATATGTACATCTATGTATGTGTGTGTAAATATATATGTATTTATATGCATGTATATGTATGTATATATACATATATATGATTATAAATACAAATATGCATACATATAAGCATATTAACACAAATATCCATATATATATATATGTGTATAT
>NC_068999.1:1720332-1726324 GCF_001194135.2 Octopus bimaculoides
TCAGAATATGTATGTATGTATATATGTATGTATGTATATGCGTCGGTTTGAACATTAAATATTGTTGAATGAGATATCAAGTCATATTTAGCATTTTTGTACACATTTGGACATAAAAAGACAATATTACGAACACTTGCTTCGAGAGAAGTTCCTGCAGACAATTTAGGTGTAAATACGCCGCTGAGTCATGAATGATGTCACCGAACCAAAGAATGCATGCATTTCTACGTTTTTACGCTTCATCAACTCCGTAAGCAAACCCGTCGATCGTAGCCACTAAAACTTGTTTGCTCTCATATTAGAATAGCAAATTGCACATTTGCGGATGTACGGAAAGCTTCCTTGATCTGAAATAAAATAATAAGATGCGCAATATGCATCAGTGAATGAAATGCAGTTATCTACAATCTCAACATGTTTCCGTATATTCGGACATGTAAAAATAATACGCTGCACAAGTCTCAAAAGAAGAAATCCTCCTAATCAATATGTATGTAGGCATACTACAAGGTCATGAATGAAGCATCTGAACTGTAGAACGCATGCGTTTTACATCGTTACGATTCAACAGTTGCCACAATCGAGTCGTCGTTTCCGGTCACTAATATCCGGTCGCTCATTTGTACAAGAAATTTAACTCAAAACATCCTGTCATCTTAAAATTAGGAATGCACTGTGGATAATGAAGTCCGAGGTATATTATGCGCAGATATAAAATACAAGAGTTTAGCAGAATGGTTAGCAAGATAAGCAAAGTGCTTAGCTTCTTTACGCTCTAGTTTCAAATTCCACCGAGGTCAACTTTGACTTTCATCCTTTTCGGGATGGATGAGCTGAGTATTGGGTTCTATATAATCGACTGTCCCCACACACATACACACATCTCATAAATAACAGAAATAACAGGTCATGTGTCTTTCGTAGAAAGTCGAAAGTAGAAAGAATTATGCATAGATAAAATAGAAATGGTTACGCTTGGAACGAATCTATGTATTGGGCTTTATACAGGACACATTAGTGTGCGTGTAGCTTATATCAGTTTCCGCTTCATACAAGTGACCGAGATAACAATACGACATCCTGAAACGGAACGCCAGTCTCTTGTAGGATTTGCCCTGAACTCTTACCTGGGTTAATGTCCAGCAGGGTGGACTGGGGTAACATGAAATGAAAGGACACAAAATACAATTCGGTTTGGCAGTCGAAACTTCGATCATAAGACAGCGATTGCAACACGAACCACTAAGACGCGCCTTCAGCTTCTATAATTCTCGAGATCCAAAATAAATTACTTCACATTTTCTTCTCTTATTTCGACTTTAAATCCTGTCGTTATTAAATGTGGCTTTTATCCAAATGAATGCAAAAAATATTCTGTAAAATTTCCTGTCAAACTTGGCTTTGTGCCAAGCCAGCTGCTATCAATGTCATCCATATTAATTAGGGTTGTTAGGTCACTCAAAATGTCTCAACATCAAAGGAAATATCGCACAATATTTATTTTCGCATCCCTACTTTTTAAAGTTCAACCCTACAACAGACTAGCACTGCCATTTATCATTTTTGACTTCGTTCATATACACACATATATACATACATATATATATATACATATATGTATATATGTACATATATATATATATGTGTGTGTGCGTGTATATATGTATATCGAATATCATAATTATGTGTGTTCCTGCCTGTGTATGCATACATGTGTGTGTGTATATCCATATATGTATATGTGTACGTGTTATTGCGTGTGCATGTGTGTATCTATATATAAATTTATGTATATCATATATCAAAAATATATATGCAGTATGTGTGTATCTATATGTATCTGTTTATATATATATATATATATATATATATACATACACATATGTATATATGCCCGCATACACACAGATACTGTACTGTTTTGTTCTTTGTTCTTTAGCCCTAGGTCAGAGACAATATAATCAAAGTCATTCTGATCGGGATGATCACGCCGTTTTAATTTCACTACGTATGCTACATCATACAATTTTGCTTTCCTTTCGTCTTGTGGTTAACTTGAGGGAGATTTAGCATCTATTTTTAGCAGGTGAGATAAGAAAATAAATTAGTGCTCGTTGGTTTGCATCAATAACAAATTCGAATCCGTTGAGTTCGAATCCTACGAAGATCTGCTCTACCGTTCATTCTTGGACCCATAAAACATAATACCAGTGAGGCTGGTATTACGTTTCCCCCTCAAAATTATTAACGCTTAAGGGTGGTGAGTTGGCAAATGTGGAAAGATTTCCATGAGTCAATTGTTCTAGTTCTTCAGATGCTGAGTTCAGTTCCACTCTCCGGATGTTGATGTAATAAAGTGCCACTCAGGTCTTTTTTTAAAATATATTTACATGGAAGCTTATCGTTCTCACAGCGACATTGATTTTCTGCCCCTTCTCCTACTCTTCTTTTTCTTCTTCTTCTTCTTCTTCTTCTTCTTCTTCTTCTTCTTCTTCTTCTTCTTCTTCTTCTTCTTCTTCTCAGCACATGACTATGATGCTCCCCCACTACTTCTACTCGTGATCAGAGATGCACATATCAGCCACTAAGGGACATACTCAACTGTTTAAGGTCAAACAACTGACAACCAAATCTGTGGTATTGTGCAGAATATTTGCTGCAGCCCGTCTCTCTTATACCAAATCAAAACGTTATTATTATTACCATTATTATTACCATTATTATTATTATTATTATTATTATTATTATTATTATTATTATTATTATTTTGATCGATTTCAATTCCAACTTTTCTGTGTTATATTTTGCCTTTTGTTGTAGTCCTCAATTTCTTGGGATACTTTACGATTGTCGTTGTTTATGATATTATTATCATCATCATCATCATCATCATTTAGATCTACAGGAAGCAATAGTGCCCAAGGCTTCCACGGCTTCTTCCGTCACCAATTATTTACTGCCGTTGAATCAGTCCGTTATGTGCAATAGTCTGCTGTATTTGACCTTGAGTTTACCAGAGATATAAACCTATTATTTCGTTCGGAAATAAACTCTTATTTGCATCTGGAATAAGGAAAGGAAAACGTAATGTTTATGAGACAACGTCAGTGTTGCCACTGCTAAATAGTTGGACATTATCAGGCAAGAGAAATCACAGCATCATTGACTTTCTTGACCTTGCATTAATCTCTCTCTGTCTCACACTGTTCTCTTAGTATTTATTTTCGTGTTTCTCTTCTTTTTTCTTCTCTCTCTCTCTCTCTCTCTCTCTCTCTCTCTCCATATATATATACATGCGTGTGTGTGTGTGTATGTATATACATCGACATCCGTGTAGATATTTTCGTTGGCATTTAAAGAAACATTAAATATATGCCGGGAGAACAATAAACAGAAGAAAAATCAGTAAAAGAGAGGCAAAGACGAGATAACATTTAGATTTATAAACATGAACAACTCTGCGGTTCTGTTGGTGTTGTCTACATGACAACTAAAATATCTTAGAAAAAGTCAAGGTCAGCTCCTTATTCTTATCATCACGCGGTTTATGGATTTTTGCTCAAAATAAATTTTCCATATCATGTTTCATTTCGACATTTCTGTTTGAAGAAATTCTTCGCTGAACGTGTTTCACTAAAAAAGTATCACTTATCTAGAACTTATTATGGATTTAGTTCAAAGTTCATACACAAAGTTGGCCATATTTTATATTATTTTATTTTACTTCTTCGCCTCCGCGTGCTAATGATATCATCAATGTATATTCTATATACATTCATATGAGGATCTCTGTCTCAGGTCTCGAAGAGTTTTGTCTCCCAAATGATTTAGCTGTGTCTATAGGCGAGGCAGCAAGATATTTTATTTTCACTGCCTCATCTACTATAAGCTATGCTGGTGCCATACATATCATTACGTTCTCTCCTAAGATTAAATACATATTCTTTATATAAAAATTTCTTACGCTGCTATATCTTTGACACGCTGCACTATTCTGTATCGTTAATGGTTTTAGAATTATTCGCATGGTTAACTCTAACAAATGATGCGTAACGATAAATAAGTAGATCGCGTCTTTTCTGGTGCAAAATGGAAGCTATTTGAGAAAAAGAACTGACGCTGCCTTTACTGATGTTCAGAAAAAAACAATCCAAGATTAAAAAGAAAGAAAAGCCCTTAAAAGCATTCTTCTAAGCCTACATCTATGAACGTTGAAAGTTTACGGATGTTGAATATTTAAATAATCCTGTTTCCCCGTTTGTATTGGAATCTTATGTTTGTGCTTTTATGGCTTGTAACGATTGGAACAATATGACATTGCAGAAACGTGATAAAAATATTTGGTAAAGTTATATCGACTTCATGAGGACTCCCTTGAAGATTTCGTTTACGAGTTGTGGTTTAAATGAAAGAATTGAGATTTTAGAGGGTCCCTGAGCTTCCAAAGTCACTAACTGTTGCAAAGTTTAGAATCAACCCTGTAGGATTTATATATAATGTATATTGGCTATATATATTAATAATGTTCACCGTAACAAGTGTTCAAAATGCACAAGCACAAAACACAGCACACAACATATAATACACACATACATATACAGACACACTCACACACACACGTATATATATTGTGATTGTGTATCTATTTGTATTTCCAAAGCCCTTTTCTCCAAGAATCTAAGAGAAAGGTTTAAGTGAATTTTGTTTTCATTCACATCCACGATGTGTAAAGTTTTGAAGATTTTTTTGATAAGATGTTGAAAACTTGTGGATCCTTAGACTTTCACTTCTTACAGTATCGGTTCCTTACTCGAGATGGGGAGAATAATATCTTCGGTACATGACATCTTGTTCGGGTAATAGTACAGCTTTGAATCCCAAAGTTAGATTCCATACCTACAACAATTTTCCTTATTCATGGATCACTGTTGTTGAATGCATGACTTTTGTTCCTTGTCTCGCAGAACAATATCAGGTCTATTATATTTGCATTGAATTGATGCTTTTATTGGGGTGTTCCACTAGTGTCCCTTGTTTTTAAAGGTGTAAATGGTTCTGACATGCCTTTGATGTATACCTCAGGGTAGTTCTTCGTGCCGATAGCGTTATAAATACTCTTTGCCTCAGAGAAAGATGGTACCTCGCAGTTATTTTGGAGAAGTTGATGATGATGACGTCGGTGATATCTTCGACACAAGTATAGCAGAGTCGGCACTTTCTATCACAACGTAGAAGTTTGGTGGTATGTATGTATATTTCAGCAATATTTCGATCACAAAAGTTCGTTATGTCTAACAGACCGCAAAACTTTCATTTCACTTTGTCGTTGTTAATTATATCTCGACGATTCACCTACATCTCACTGTGAGTCCTGTCAGACATGTCCCAGCTTATTGTAACCAAATCGATTACATATTCCGTGTCTTGTACATTTTAATAGCAATCACCTCCCCATGTCGAAGTGCTGACATACACTTTAATATATAAAGCTACTGAATCAGCAGTATTTGTCAATATATTCCGACATTGCATGGACTGGCCAGACAGAAATGAAGACATCGTTCATTTTGTTGCTCTAATTTCATAGAATCTGTTCGGTATTGGCCTCTTGTTCTATTATATTATTTTGTTCCTTCATTTCTGGCTAACCATTGATCTTGTGTAGCTAAAACCAGACCTTCCGTTCTCTGCTTTTAGTCCTGAAATGTCGGATCATTGTTATTCTCCACTTTGGCTGACTTCCTCTCTGTGTCGAGTCTTCAATGGTGTGTGATGGCTATGGAGGGACGTCTTTAGTCAACGCTTTTTTTTCTCTTTTCTTCTTCAGTATATTTTGGAATTTTTTATTGATTTTCATTCTATTTACAGGCATAATTATAGACACAAACATTCAAAAACACATCCACACGTCAAACTGTATATACACACCCATACTTATATGCAACTCATTGTGCATACATGTGTCAGTGTATATATATACATACATATA
>NC_068999.1:1726414-1729071 GCF_001194135.2 Octopus bimaculoides
ATGCATGTGTGGATGGATGGATGGATTATATATGTATATATGTATATGTGTGTGCGGGCGTGCATATATTTATACACACACACATACACACAAATACACACGCATATATTATGTGGAGGTGTTTGTGTTTATACACAAATGAGATGAATTTAATCGATATGTCTCTATAGATAATCTATCGGTCTTCCAATATTTATGTTCCAGGTCAATATCTAGGACACACATATAATTATTCCTGTTAATAAGATTTCCTTGCATTACATAATTTATGTCATGTTAAATGTGCCTCCTCTGTGACTCTAAATGAAGTTTTTTTACACTGTGTGACTCTTCTAAGTTAAGGTAGTTTCACCCTCGCTGTAACACGTATGTCATTCATAGTTGATACACGGTATCATGTGACATTTACTGTTATTCAGGTGACTCTCTCTTATGTTACCCCTGTGACTCCGACGTAAAGGAAAGTTACGTCACTCCCGACGTCATTCGTATGTAATTTCAAATTATGTTACACGAAGTGTAACTTCTAGGTAATGCAATCTTATGTCACACTTGTTGTCACTCAAATGTGACTTTACCAAGATGTGTCTCCGAAGTGATATAAGGTCATGTTGCAATCGCTGCCACTCATGTGTGACTTTTCGATACATTGAGAATCAGTGTCACTCTCGTTGTCAATAACGTGTGACTTTCGATGATTTTACACGAGACATGTCTCCTAGTTAATGCATGTACAAAAGCAATTCTGATGTCGAATGGTCAAATTCTGTTTCTACAAAATGGTGAATTTCAAGAGAAATATCTATTACTCTAAAATGATATTCTATAAAATATTCTTCCCTCTTGCATATTTCCTCCCGTAACAACACCGTCGTTTAGTCCCTTCTTTCTCCACCCAATTCCTTCTATGATTCATTTTCTTCGTGTCTTTGTGTGTAAAGCCTCCTATTTGCCCTTCTCCAGCATATCTGTTAACTTTCTAACGTCTCTCTTTTACTCTCTCTCTCCCTCCCCCCACAGCTTGTGCTCCAGCATGGCCGAAATCTAATGACGGAAACAAGTAAAAGATAAATTTATATGTATATATATATGTACGTATGTATGTATACATATATATATATATATATATATATATATATATATATATACACACACATACGCACACATGTGTGTTTGTGTGTGTGTGTGTATTTATATGACTGTGTAGACAATGGTTATTCCAGGAATCATATTATAACAAACTCATTTTATCGTTTCTATCACAGACATCTCATAGAAATTTTCTTTGACAAGATGTCCATTTTTTAAATTTTTTATCTTTTTTTTCGTATTTTTGGGTTATCTTTCTTTTTCTTTTTATTTATTTATTTTTTTTTTCTGACTATGAATGCCTCGGCACATCGCCAGTTCAAGAACTTCCCGGTCTTAAATCAGTTTGGATAAAACTTCGTGTTTTTGCTGTTGCTACTATTATTGTTGTTGCTGTTGTTATTATTATTATTACTTTTATTATTATTATTATTATTACTTTTATTACTTTTATTATTATTATTATTATTATTATTATTATTATTATTATTATTATTATTACTGTTATTATTATTATTATTATTATTATTATTACTTTTATTATTATTATTATTATTATTACTTTTATTACTTTTATTATTATTATTATTATTATTATTATTATTATTATTATCATTATTATTATTATTATTATTATTATTATTATTACTTTTATTACTTTTATTATTATTATTATTATTATTATTATTATTACTGTTATTATTGTCGTGCTGTTATTGCAGTTGCTGTCATTGTTATTATTGTTGTTTCTGCTGGTTAACACCGTCCAACAATTGTCAAGCAGACCTAAACATCAAAGGCGATACAGTCATGGAATGCTCAGCCATTTTCTTTTCTTTTCCTCAGACGACATTTTCCCACTATGCTCTCGTATTTCTTAAAAACTAATTTCTTTTTAAATTCTTTCTTTCTCGTTTTAAGGCAATATGTTTGAAGAACATTTGGTTGCTATTTCTAGCAGATCTCATGACCTTTATACCATTATACCGACGTTCACGAACGCTCAATTGTAATGTTTTCTTCAGTTTTTTGTGCAATCATTTTGACTTTTGACTTTATTCGGTAACCATGGTGACACTGTGATGTCTGTCTCATGGAAAGTCTCTGAACTTTGGCATTTCTGATCATTGATGCCACATTTCTTTTAGCAACCAGGAAGCAGTCTGGAATTGGACCTCGTAAAATTATTTTTATTCTTTTTATTTTTTGTTTATTTATGTTTGCTATTTCTTATGCCATTTGGTAAACTTTGTCGTTAATTAAATGTCTTCAGTGAACCAATTCCTGGTTTTTATACTTCTGGGGGCGTGAATGACAGGATTTTCTGTTGCTGTAACTCTCTAGCAGAAATCACATCAGTCAGAGTTTAGTCTTTAAAGGTCCCCATTACCCCCAAATTTCAGGCCTTGTTCCTTATTCTATCGAGATTTTCAGCCGAATCGCTTAGTTGCGGGGACGGAAACACTTCAACACTGGTTGTCAAGCAGTGGTGAAAGACAAACAGTGACACAAAGACAACCAGTCACAGATTCACACACACACACACACACACACACATATATATATAT
>NC_068999.1:1730148-1731940 GCF_001194135.2 Octopus bimaculoides
TATATATATATATATATTATAGAAATATATATATATACATATAAACATACAAATGAAAGAATGAATGTATGCAGATTCGAAATCAATAATGTAACATAAGACTTGAACTACAAGCTAATATAACGTATAAAGGTCCAGACAAGGTATTTAATCACTTTAAGTAAATAGACAAGCCATAATCTTCACATTACTTTGTAATTATGGACTTCCTCTTAATTACTCACTAATCTATATTATTTTCCTAATTAACTAGCCACATCACAGTTGAACTACATATTATAGACAGTGAATTGTGTATTCCAGACCGAAACGTTTAAATTCTATTCCAATATTCTTAATACATCGTTCATAATTATGAAGCTCTCGTCCTAGTCAGCTTATATATATTTAATTCTATACGGTGGTTACAAATAATAATTGAAACAATAATACATCCAGCGTGTACAATTGATGCATGCATTAACCATATGTGTTTATCTCATAATCTTACGTTAAATTACGAGTACTTGTGACTCGTCTTATCTGGTGAAACCTATCTCTGACGTCACAGTAGTTTAATATAGGATCGCCGTAATTACTATTGAGGAAGGAACGAAACCGTGAACGCTTTCCCTGAAGAGCGGTCAATACATCATGAAACGGTTCATCAGAGAACTTCTCTTTTCTAATCTCTCTCTCTCTTTCTCTCTCTGTATATATATTCTTTTCAGTTTATGTATTCTTTTCAATTTCCATCTATCAAATCTACGCACAAGGCTTTGTTCAATGCACAGCGCAGTGGGATTGAACCCGGAACCATGTAAGTAGGAAGCAAACTTTTTACAACACAGCTACAACTGTAAGTATACATGTATATACGTCTACATGAATACATCTGTACACAGACAGACATACAGACATACAGACAGATAGATAGATAGATAGATAGATAGATAGATAGATAGATAGATAGATAGATAGATAGATAGATCGGTAGGTAGGTAGGTAGGGACGGAGGGAGGTTTTCATTTAAAGAAAATTTCATAATTCTAAGTGGATAATTGCGGATGCACGTGTTTGCTGTCATCAGCCCATTTCGTTGGACCGTTTTTCTCTTTCATCCCAGTTACATATATATCACTGTTTATATCTAGGACCTTAATCGATACACATCGTTACTAAAAGTCGCAATTAGAAGTACTTAAATCGAAAATAGACAAAATTATCAATATATAAGAAAGGGACCAGTGCGGTTCAACTGGAAACACTTCACAAGGAATGTAAAAGAAGACGCAGTTGCAGCAAAGCAAATACGCAACGCTTGTAATAAAAAGCTTTTAAGAACGTGCTGGCTTCAGCAGTTTAACATATGATATTTACGAACGGGGAGTGGTTTTCGTAGAACGATTTCTGTTCGTTACTTAAATAGAAATATATGGAATTAGCGACTGCTTTTCCAAGAAGTAAATTAAGTTAAAGGCAACTCTGAAGACAGGTGTGGTTATTGATTACTAAGTATTAGCAAAGGAGACTTGGAGATTAGTCGAGCTGATATTTACTTCCATTAAACATCCGTACTACTTAGATTCGTCTGATACGTGTGTGTGTGTGTGTGTGTGTGTGTGTGTGTGTGTGTGAGTGTGAGTGTGCGTGTAACGAGCGTTCATATACTGCAGACATTATACATACATATATATGTATGTATATTTATATATGTATATATATATATACTCGTATAGAATATACACCTACACTTGCAAACACACATACGCAAGCATAAATTATTGTATATACATATATATATATATATATA
>NC_068999.1:1731978-1736559 GCF_001194135.2 Octopus bimaculoides
TATATACACAGTAATTTATGCTTGTGTATGTATGTGTGTGTGTGTGAGTGTGCCCGTGTGGTTGTATATTCTACCTTTATCGATCTCTGCAGTGGCTATCTCTTTTGTTCGATGAGCCACCACAACACTTAACCATCGTCGCCTAATTTTCTTCTCGTTATTTTCCTCCTCATTCCACATTTCAGACTAATCTTCTGTTCGTGGCTACTCTCGCCGATAAATCACGTGGTATTAATCGAACGTCAGTGTGGTAGCATGTATATAGTCACTAAACCGGATAGAGATAACGAGGAGATCGCCTACCTTGTTGTTGTTGTTGTTGTTTAGCCCCAGGTCAGACTTGAAAGAACCGACCTATGATACTCTCATCATGACCAACTTGATTCAGCAAATCCATAAATAAACACACGCCAAAGAAGACTGTCCCCTCTTTTTTTAACCCTAGGTCATCCTGTATGTAGTAAATCTATGATCTAAAGACATTCCAGTTGTGATTATACAAATTATGAGGATTCCCTTTCTTGCAAAATTTATCTAGGAATACGCGTATAATTCTACTTCAGGTCTCTTGGCTCTCATTATAAGGTGAGTTTCTTGGTTCTCATTATAAGGTGCGTTTGTATGCGCTTTAATATGGTTTTTAATGCAGTCAGTCAATCAAATTTCACTAATTTATTGCCGGTGACACTACAATTTTCACCTCCTTCTAATTTTCAGACAAGGGGCTGACAGCTCGAAATATTTTTCTTCCTCTCTCTCTCTCTGTCTTTCTCTTTCACTGTCTCTGTCTCTTTTACTCTTGACTCTCTCGCCGTCTATCTCGCTCCTTTCTCTTTACTTCCTCCCCACGCATTTTAATAATTGTTTTAAATATTATTAAGAGTTCAAAATCATATAAAGCACGTGACTTTTTCTTCTACCTCTTTTCGTCTAATTACACCATTAACTGCTTCGTTCGACCTACCTCCCTCTTTCCCTCTCTCTTACTTCCAGTCCCTTATTCTCAATTTCTCTCTCTCTCTCTCCCTCTAAACATCGCTCCTCTCTCTTTCTATATATCTCCATATATATCACACCTCTCACATTTATATATATTCCTATCCCTCGTCCTTTCTTACTCCCTACCTCACTACCCACATCTCTCTCTCTCTCTCTCTCTCTCTCTCTCTCTCTCTCTCTCTCTCTCTCTCTCTCTCTCTCTCTCTCTCTCTCTCTCTCTCTTCCCATATCACTCTTCTAAGTTTTATTCAGTCTACACCTATGCCTCTCGCCTTCCACTTCCGTTTACTTCTCTCTTACTTTTTCTATATTTCTCGGTCTTTCCGTCTCTTTCCTTCTATTTCTACCGCCATCACCTCTTTCTATTTCCTTCTTCCTCCCCTCCTCTTCCTCCTCTTCCCTTTCATTGTATTACCGCATAAAATGATTTTTCATATTTATCAGGATTTAAATTGAATAATGATAAATAAATAAACAAAATAACTGCAAAACCTCGTGACTAAGATCGCTAACGGCTCCAAGAAGGCCATCGTATCCTCACCTTCCTCACGTCCTTGCCATCGTGAAGTGATCAACAACCTCGGGCAGTGAATCCTCATCTGACTTTGCAGGGAAACCTAAGAATTCTCAATACGTATTTATTCTATCTCGAAAGCAGACAATTTTAATCAGATTTTTCCCTTCTGTTTGAAGATTAAATAAATGGTCAACTCTTGTAATATACAAAAATTTACCATCAATTCATCATACGTGTGGCTTCGTCCTGTAGAATTGGCAAAGTAACTCCTGCTTGTTAGATGACTACCAGGCCTGTCTTTTGCGTGTCAGGAAATCTGTTACATTCAGCAAAATAGGATCTGAAGTCCTATGTTGATAGCTTAATATACTGACCACCTTCAGTATTTAACTGATGATTATGTTATGAGCAATAAATCATTGAACGAATTTAAACCCGTCAAAGTAAACTCTATCTTGTTTGAAACGATAAAATTAGCAGTGGAATTCTTAACCGTATCTTCCTACAAGCATAAACTAATTCCGTTATGCAAATTAACACAACCTTTTAATCTTTCTCAAACTGGTCTGCTAATCTATGGCAATGTTCAAAATATATTAGTCTTTGATATTCAAAATCAAGGGAAAAGCACACTTGGAATGGCGATGATTATACATGTACGAGTGCTAGACAATAGTAAACGCAGGGTTAAACAGCAACAATTATATTATAGTTTTTGAACGCTGGGATGCAAGAGAAACGACTAAAATATTGTGACACACAACAACCTCACACAACTGCTGCGCTGCTTTGTCTTTGATGGCAACGTTTAACCTCCAACTATTAATTCCTCCTAACCATACATGACACAACATACTAAGTCACTTTTAAACAATTTCTACTCACTAATTGCTGACACAGACCAAAACTAACTTCCGCGGATGATTCGCTTTAATTATACATAATTACCATTGCATAAAAATAATGATTCACTCTTGTAATTAGATTTGTCTTTGAAAATTGACAAAAGTTGCATTAGCTTAGACTAACAGTGTCAGCTTTCACAGCTACGTTAGTAGATCTAACGATTGATTTATCAGAGACCCGTTTGCAGATATACCCGAGGTCAGTTTATACATGTGTAGTAGCTTTTAGAGATATCATGGATAACATTATACAGATGTACAGACGAATCATGGACAAAGTGAGGCCCGCGAGATTTTCGTAATTAGGCCTGATGATGAGCAAAATCTCACCCGTTCCGTTTCTGGAAAAGAGGTGGCCCACACCTGATTTACACCAAAAGTGTTAGCTTTCATAGCTGCGCTCGAATCTCTGGCAACTAATTAGTAACGAAGTGCTGTCAGGTATACCTGGGGTATGTGTGTTATATTTTTTACAGCTATACGGGGTCAGTTTATATGGATATTATAAATTTGATCTTTTAATTGTTTCAGTCATTACACTTGAAGAATTTTCAGTCGAATTATTCGACCGGAAAATTCTTCTGTAAGCTTGGTACTAATTCTATCGGTCTTCTTTGCTGAAGTGCTAAGTTACGGGGAATGTAAGCAGATCAATACAAGTTATATATACACGCATATATTCATATATATATGTAATGATGGCAAAATTGTACAAAGAATACAAAACAAAATGACAGGGACACATGATGGGACAACGAACATGGTGTAACGCATATATTTCCACATGCATACGTACATACATAGATATATACATACATACATACATACATACATACATACATACATACATGTATGCATATAAATATGTGCTTACATGTATACAGATATTTGTAATCATGCAGGATTCTTCACTAATTATTGTAGTAGTAGTAGTAGTAGTAGTAGTAGTAGTAGTAGTAGTAGTAGTAGTAGTAGTAGTAGTAGTAGTAGTAGTAGTAGTCAGAATATTAATGTTTTGTGATTTCGACCCAAGTCAGTAACGTCTGAAAGTAGATGACCCATCCGATACCATCCCTGTCAGTACATTTTATTTCATCGTCTGCGGGAGGACGAAAGCCAAGGTGGGGTACGAGGAGTTTGAACACGGGATGTGAAATTCACAGTGTTTAATTCAGAAATGCAAGAAGAATAAGAACAACAACAACAGCAAGGACGACGACGACGACGACGGCATCAGGATTGTTGCTGACGCACGCCATCAGGTGTTCAACTTGTTGTTATTATTGCTGTCGTAAGTCTTCACATTTATCGAATTGCCAGAACGCGGTTTTCTTTCATTATTACTTCGACGACATTTTAACTAAGACAACGAATATAATGAGACAGATTTAGTTATTGCAGTTGAAGAAGGAACGTTCGTGTAATCTGTCCTTGCTAATTGGAGACTAGTTTCTTTTATCATGCAATTTTATACATACATCACAGCAGTTGAATCTGATATCTTTTGTGGTTGTAAATGTTGAGTGGAGTTGATAGGAACAGCAGCGCAATTAAATCAAACATTGTGTACTACACTGTGATCAAAAGTCTCACAAACCTGTTGTATTCTGTCATCGCCTGCCTTACTATTATACTGGGATAAAGCCGTTTCCTACATCTCTTTACGGTCTGAGTTCAAATGCCGCAAGGTTCGATTTAGAGTAGATGTTAGTGTTTTCATCGTTTGTGTATATCTGCATCTATCTCGCTTCTTTGAGGGGAGGGGAAGGCCATTACATCAACCCCACAATTCAAATGGTAATTATTTTCTTGACTCCGAAATGCTAAGTCCACCATGGCTGAATTTGAACACAGAACATAGGATGGACAATATGACACTACATATCTTGACCCGTGAGCTGACCATTCCGCAAGCTCATCACCTTTTGTTTATCAAGCAATCTGTGTGTGTGTGTGTGTGTGTGTGTGCACGTGCGTGTGCGTGCGTGAGTGAATGTCTAAATATGTTTGTGTATATGCCATCAAACTTCATAACTACAAACTAAATTTGAAAACCAAAACTGACTGCAGTCATTTGAGAGTACGACATTTCATTTCATGTTTTGTTGATCGTTTATGTTTTTTACCTTTTATTTTAATGTCAATATTTTGTTTTGAAAT